>NW_027195608.1:0-158790 GCF_038502225.1 Cherax quadricarinatus
TTAAAAATATCAACCTGAATGACTACCAATAAACTTACACTTAACATTGACAAAAACTTGTACATAATGTTTGGGAGCAGAGCAAGTAATGTCTAAGTAAACATTATTGTTATTGTTAAACATTATTGTTAAACATGATGGGTCTGGGTCTGTACCTTGACAGCAACTTGAAATTCAACACCCATATCCAACTCATAACAAAAAAAGTGTCCTAAACAGTAGGCATTCTTTCTAAAATAAATTATTATGTATCACAAACAGCAATACTTACAATATACTATTGACTGATCTCTCCTTATCTCACCTGGGGATCCACAACGTTAAGTCAATAATTACTCAACAAAAAGCCACAGTTCGAATTATCCCATAATCCACTGCTAGACAACACCCCCGCCCCCCCTAAACTTTTTAAAGACCTACATCTACTCAATATACAATACATTCACTCTTACTACTGTCCATCCAACAGTTACTGAACATTAGATTCTGATATTAATCCCGACCTGAGCGCTTACGTGATAATTGCATCAACTTATATTTCTCAAAAAATGTCTTTTTACATATTGTACAAGCAAACTTCTTATTAATAATATTATGTCTCTTTTCATGTTATACTAAATAATCATGGCGACCAAAACATTTCTGACACTGATATAGTTTCTCTTCCGTATGAGTTCTGATCTCTCCTTATCTCACCTGGGGATCGACAACGTTAAGTCAGTAATTACTCAACAAAAAGCCACAGTTCGAATTATCCCATAATCCACTGCTAGACAACACCCCCGCCCCCCCTAAACTTTTTAAAGACCTACATCTACTCAATATACAATACATTCACTCTTACTACTGTCCATCCAACAGTTACTGAACATTAGATTCTGATATTAATCCCGACCTGAGCGCTTACGTGATAATTGCATCAGGACTCATAGACATAATATTAGGCACAAAAATCTCTATGACATGCCCCGTGTTCGGCTAAATCTCTTTAAAAATCAATGTACATTAAATGGGCCCAAAATCTGAAACTCTCTTCCGGAAATCTCGGGAGTCACTATCTTAGCCAGCATCTTCAAAACTGCTAAAAAGCACCTTCTCTCCCTAACATATTCCAACATCAGCTAAATATGTGAAAACTATATATCCATATTCTCGTTGTCACTAACATATGGATAAACAATATAATCTTATTCTTAATATCTGTAATAAACACAACCATTAAAACACCGAATGTGTTCACATTATATTAGTATGCTATGCTATGCTTATATATATATATATATATATATATATATATATATATATATATATATATATATATATATATATAAAAATATATATATATATATATATATATATATATATATATATATATATATATATATACAGTGGACCCCCGCACAACGATGGCATCGCATAGCGATTTTTCCGCATAACGATTACTTTTATCGCAAAATTTTTGCCGCGCATACCGATTAAAACCCCGCATACCGATTTTCGTCCGAGACGCGTCCAATGTGCCCTCAGCCAGCCTCACATGTGCCGCTCCGTCCCATTGTTTACCAGCCAGCCTCCGCGGTAACATCCAAGCATACACTCGGAATATTTCGTATTATTACAGTATTTTCGGTGCTGTTTCTGGAAAATAAGTGACCATGGGCCCCAAGAAAGCTTCTAGTGCCAACCCTGTGGTAAAAAGGGTGAGAATTAGTATGGAAATTAAGAAAGATTTTGAAGGGTTTGGGGCTAACCCTGAGAAGCCTATGCCAGTTGTGGAATCCATTGTGCCTACTTCAAAGATTAAGGAAATGTGTGCAGAGTGGGTTGAACTGCAAACCTTTATAGATGAAAATCACCCTGACACAGCTGTTGCAAGCCGTGCTTGTGACTATTTCAATGACAATGTTATGGCCCATTTTAGGAAAGTCTTGAAGGAACGGGAGGTACAGAGCTCTATGGACAGATTTGTTGTGCGACAGAGGTCCAGTGACTCTCAAGCTGGTCCTAGTGGCATTAAAAGAAGAAGGGAAGTAACCCCAGAAAAGGACTTGCTACCTCAAGTCCTAATGGAAGGGGATTCCCCTTCTAAACAGTAAGAAGATAATGCTCTCCCCTCCTCCCATCCCATCAATCATCACCAGATCTTCAATAAAAGTAAGTGTCATGTAATTGTGCATGCCTTTTTCAGTTTGTGTGTATTAAAATTAACATTTCATGTGGTAAAAAAAAATTTTTTTCATACTTTTGGGCGTCTTGCACGGATTAATTTTATTTCCATTATTTCTTATGGGGAAAATTCATTCGCATAACGATTATTTCGCATAACGATGAGCCCTCTTGCACGGATTAAAATCGTTAACCGGGGGTCCACTGTATATATATATATATGTCGTGCCGAATATGTAAAACTTATTTTTTAGCCTATTTGACAAATAAGTTGCCGAATATGCCTAATTAATAAGTGTCTTGGAGATATTGCCAAAATGTAAACTTATTGGCCTAATAAGCAATGAATCGTCATGGAAAATTAAGCATAATTAGCAAGTTAAATTTTTAAATGTTAATAATATAATAGTAAGCTAGTGTAATTAATATTTAAACAAAAAATACAACTTTTTTTATTATAATGTACCATTTAATATTTCAGTATAAAATACAAAAATAGTATAAATCCACGTAACTATTAGAAGCAAAATAATAACATTATAAATAATAAATTTAAATTTTAAATAAAAATTTAAAACACATTACTTATGGCTTAACTGAGATTCCAAATTTACTGAAATGGTTTTAATAATTGATGTTTCATTTTATTGTTTTTTCTTTTTTTTTTCCATATAATGTACGTCTCTTTTCATGTTGTACTAAATATTCCTTGGCATTAAAACATTTCTGACATTTCTGACACTGATATAGTTTCTCTTCCGTATGAGTTCTAGTATGTTTTTTCATCTCCCATTTCTCAAAAAAAAAATTTCCACATATTGTACAAGCAAACTTCTTATTAATAATATTATGTCTCTTTTCATGTTGTATTAAATATTCCTTGGCACTAAAACATTTCTGACATTTCTGACACTGATATAGTTTCTCTTCCGTATGAGTTCTAGTATGTTTTTTCATCTCCCATTTCTCAAAAAAAAAAATTTCCACATATTGTACAAGCAAACTTCTTATTAATAATAATATGTATCTTTTCATGTTGTACTAAATATTCCTTGGCACTAAAACATTTCTGACACTGATATGGTTTTTCTCCCATATGAGTTCTAATATGTATTTTCAACTTATATTTATCAAAAAATGTCTTTACATATTGTACAAGCAAACTTCTTATTATGATGTCTCTTTTCATGTTGTAATAGATATTTATGGCTATAAAAACATTTCTGACATTTCTGACACTGATATGGTTTCTCTCCCGTATAAGTTCTAATATGTATTTTCAATCTACGTTTTTCAAAAAATGTCTTTCTGCATAATGTACAAGCAAACTTCTTATTATGATGTCTCTTTTCATGTTGTAATAAATGGTCATGACAAACAAAACATTTCTGACATGTCTGACATTGATATAGTTTCTCTCCCATATGTATCTTTTCATGTTGTACTAAATATTTCTTAATACTAAAACATTTCTGACAAGTCTGACATTGATATGGTTTCTCTCCCGTATGTTTCTTTTCATGTTTTACTAAATATTCCTTGGCACTGAAACATTTCTGACATTTCTGACACTGATATGGTTTCTCTTTCGTATGAGTTGTTCTAGTATGTATTTCCAACCTATGTTTTGTAGGAAATGTCTTTCCGCATAATGTACAAGCAAACTTCTTATGTCTCTTCATATGAAGTTCTTCAAATTGTGTTTTTTTCAATATCTCCATCGTAAAAAGATATTAAATCAGAAAGAGTAATGTTATCTATCTTATCAAAGGATTCAATTGTAGTATCTATATCAAATGTATACGCTAATTCTTCCACTTTTTCAGAGGACATTTTAATTAATAATATACAATAGATATTAGGTATAAAAAAATGTACATTATTACTCTTTTAGATATGATTTAGACAACTTTCACTTGTTCTAAATATCCAGAACAAAACATTTCTGACATTTCTGATACTAATATGATTTCTCTCTCATGTCTCTTTTCATGTTGTAATAAATTTCTGACACTGGTATAGTTTCTCTCCCGTATGAAATTTAGTATGTAATCTACATTCCTCCAAAAATTGCTTGTACAACTTCTTTATGTCTTTTTTCATGTTGTACTAAATATTCCTTGACACTAAAACATTTCTGACATTTCTGACACTGATATGGTTTATTCTCCGTATGTATCTTTTCATGTTTCACTAAATATTTCTTAACACTAAAACATTTCTGACATTTTTGACACTGATATGGTTTCTCTCCCGTATGAGTTATTTCTCCAATCTTTGTTCCAGGGTTTTTTTTTCTGATAAGTTCTCTTTATCCTCACTAATTTTTGTTTTTGTATTTTCTTCAAATATTGTTTCTTCAATATCTACATCGTAAAAGGATAATAACTCAGAGAGAGTAATGTTATCTATCTTATCAAAGGATTCGATTGTAGTATCTATATCAAATGTATATGTTAATTCTTCCACTTTTTCAGAGGACATTTTAATTAATAATATACAATAGATATTAGGTATAAAAAATGTACAAGTAGTGCATTACAAAAATCACATATTTGTTTTACTAAATATTAATGACTACAAAAACATTTAACATTTTCTGATAGTCTTAATATTATGTCTCTTTTCATGTTGTACTAAACATTCATGGATATAAAAACATTTTTGACATTTCTGACACTGATATGGTTTCTCTCCCATATGAATTCTAGTATGTATTTTCAATCTATATTTCTCAAAAAATGTCTTTTCGCATAATGTACAAGCGAACTCCTTATTAATAATATTATGTCTCTTTTCATGTTGTAATAAATATTCATGGCAATAAAAACATTTCTGACATTTCTGACACTTATATGGTTTCTCTCCCGTATGAGTTCTAATATGTATTTTCAATCTACGTTTATCAAAAAATGTCTTTTCGCATAATGTACAAGCAAACTTCTTATTATGTCTCTTTTCATGTTTTAATAAATATTCATGGCTACAAAAACATTTCTGACATTTCTGACACTGATATGATTTCTCTTCCGTATGAGTTCTAATATGTATTTTCAATCTATGTTCCTCAAAAAATGTCTTTTCGCATAATGTACAAGCAAACTTCTTATTATGTATCTTTTCATGTTGTACTAAATATTCCTTGACACTAAAACATTTCTGACATTTCTGACACTGATATGGTTTATCCCCCGTATGTATTTTTTCAAGTTGTACTAAATATTTCTTGACACTAAAACATTTATTACATTTCTGACACCGATATAGTTTCTCTTTCGTACGAATTCTAGTATGTATTTTCAACCTATATTTCGTAATAAATTTCTTTCCGCATAATTTACAATCAAACTTCTTATTAATAATATTATGTCCCTTTTCATGTTGTAATAGATATTCATGGCTATAAAAACATTTCTGACATTTCTGACACTGATATGGTTTCTCTCCCGTATGTGTTCTAATATGTATTTTCAATCTACGTTTTTCAAAAAATGTCTTTTCGCATAATGTACAAGCAAACTTCTTATTATGATGTCTCTTTTCATGTTGTAATAAATGGTCATGACGAACAAAACATTTCTGACATGTCTGACATTGATATGGATTCTCTCCCATATGTATCTTTTCATGTTGTACTAAATATTTCTTAATACTAAAATATTTCTGACATTTCTGACACTGATATGGTTTCTCTTTCATATGAGTTGTTCTAGTATGTATTTCCAACCTATGTTTTGTAGGAAATTTCTTTCTGCATAATATACAAGCAAACTTCTTATGTCTCTTCATATGAAGTTCTTCAAATTGTGTTTCTTCAATATCTACATCGTAAAAAGATATTAAATCAGAAAGAGTAATGTTATCTATCTTATCAAAGGATTCGATTGTAGTATCTATATCAAATGTATACGTTAATTCTTCCACTTTTTCAGACGACATTTTAATTAATAATATACAATAGATATTAGGTATGAAAAATATGCATTATTACTTTCACTGTCTCTTTTCATATTTTTCTGCATATTGTACAAGTAAACTTCTTATTAATAATATTTTTTCTCTTTTCATGTTTCACTAAACATTTCCTAACACTAAAACATTCTGACATTTCTGACACTGATATGGTTTCTCTCGTGTATGAGTTCTATTATGTATTTTCAATCTACGTTCCTCAAAAAATGTCTTTCGCGTAATGTACAAGCAAACTTCTTATTATGTATCTTTTCATGTTGTACTAAATATTCCTTGACACTAAAACATTTCTGACATTTCTGACACTGATATGGTTTATCCCCCGTATGTATTTTTTCATGTTGTACTAAATATTCCTTGACACTAAAACACTTATTACATTTCTGACACTGATATGGTTTATCCCCTATATGTATCTTTTCATGTTGTACTAAATATTTCTTAACACTAAAACATTTATTACATTTCTGACACTGATATTGTTTATCCCCCATATGTATCTTTTCATGTTGTACTAAATATTTCTTAACATATTTCTGACATTTATATAGTTTCTCTTTTGTATGAGTTGTTATAGTATGTATTTTCAACCTATATTTTGTAAGAAATTTCTTTCCGCATAATATACAAGCACCAATATTCTTTTTCTCTTCAAATATTTTTTCATATGTACGTCTCCTATTATGTTTTACTAAATATTCATGGCTATAAAAACATTTCTGACGTTTCTGACACTGATATGGTTTCTCTCCCATATGAGTTCTAGTATGTATTTTCAACCTATATTTTGTAAGAAATTTCTTTCCAAAATGTACAAGCAGCAATCTTCTTTTTCTCTTCAAATGTTTTTTCACATGTACTATTATGTTTTACTAAATATTCATAGCTATAAAAACATTTCTGACATTTCTGACACATATGGTTTCTCTCCCATTTTCTAGTATGTATTTTCAACCATATTGTACAAGTTTTTTCAAACTTCTATTATGTTTTATTAATAATATTTTTTTCTCTTTTCATGTATTTTCAATCTATATTCCTTAAAAAATTTCTTTTCACATATTGTACAAGTAACTAATGTTGTACTATTCATGACGAACAAAACTTATGACACTAAAACATCTTTTCTGACATTTCTGACACTGATATGGTTTCTCTCTTGTATGTTTCTTTTCATGTATCATTTAGTTCTATGATATGTGAGTTTTCATGTATTTCTAAGAAATGTCTTTCCGTTACAAGCAAACTCTTATTAATAAAAATGAAGTTTTTCTTTCGCATATCATGTACAAGTAATATTATCTATCTTATCAAAATTCAATTGTAGTATGTATTCTTATTACTTTTGACATATTACATTTGAAATAAAATATAAAATATAAATTTTTTCATGTTGTACTAAATATTAAAACTGGTCAATTTGACTCTTTAAAATTAACTTTTTAAAACATTTCTGACATTTCTTACACTGATATGGTTTATCTCCCGTATGTATCTTTTCATGTTTCACTAAATATTTCTTAACACTAAAACATTTCTGACATTTCTGACACTGATATGGTTTCTCTCCCGTATGAGTTATTTCTCCAATCTTTGTTCCAGGGTTTTTTTTCTGATGAGTTCTCTTTATCCTCACTAATCTTTGTTTTTGTATTTTCTTCAAATATTGTTTCTTCAATATCTACATCGTAAAAGGATAATAACTCAGAGAGAGTAATGTTATCTATCTTATCAAAGGATTCGATTGTAGTATCTATATCAAATGTATATGTTAATTCTTCCACTTTTTCAGAGGACATTTTAATTAATAATATACAATAGATATTAGGTATAAAAAATGTACAAGTAGTGCATTACAAAAATCACATATTTGTTTTACTAAATATTAATGACTACAAAAACATTTAACATTTTCTGATAGTCTTAATATTATGTCTCTTTTCATGTTGTACTAAACATTCATGGATATAAAAACATTTTTGACATTTCTGACACTGATATGGTTTCTCTCCCATATGAATTCTAGTATGTATTTTCAATCTATATTTCTCAAAAAATGTCTTTTTGCATAATGAACAAGCAAACTCCTTATTAATAATATTATGTCTCTTTTCATGTTGCAATAAATATTCATGGCAATAAAAACATTTCTGACATTTCTGACACTTATATGGTTTCTCTCCCGTATGAGTTCTAATATGTATTTTCAATCTACGTTTATCAAAAAATGTCTTTTCGCATAATGTACAAGCAAACTTCTTATTATGTCTCTTTTCATGTTTTAATAAATATTCATGGCTACAAAAACATTTCTGACATTTCTG
Organism: Cherax quadricarinatus; assembly: GCF_038502225.1. Classification (NCBI taxonomy): domain Eukaryota; kingdom Metazoa; phylum Arthropoda; class Malacostraca; order Decapoda; family Parastacidae; genus Cherax; species Cherax quadricarinatus. Next base: position 8,463 of record NW_027195608.1, read on the forward strand.
ACACTGATATGATTTCTCTTCCGTATGAGTTCTAATATGTATTTTCAATCTATGTTCCTCAAAAAATGTCTTTTCGCATAATGTACAAGCAAACTTCTTATTATGTATCTTTTCATGTTGTACTAAATATTCCTTGACACTAAAACATTTCTGACATTTCTGACACTGATATGGTTTATCCCCCGTATGTATTTTTTCAAGTTGTACTAAATATTTCTTGACACTAAAACATTTATTACATTTCTGACACCGATATAGTTTCTCTTTCGTACGAATTCTAGTATGTATTTTCAACCTATATTTCGTAATAAATTTCTTTCCGCATAATTTACAATCAAACTTGTTATTAATAATATTATGTCCCTTTTCATGTTGTAATAGATATTCATGGCTATAAAAACATTTCTGACATTTCTGACACTGATATGGTTTCTCTCCCGTATGAGTTCTAATATGTATTTTCAATCTACGTTTTTCAAAAAATGTCTTTTCGCATAATGTACAAGCAAACTTCTTATTATGATGTCTCTTTTCATGTTGTAATAAATGGTCATGACGAAAAAAACATTTCTGACATGTCTGACATTGATATGGATTCTCTCCCATATGTATCTTTTCATGTTGTACTAAATATTTCTTAATACTAAAACATTTCTGACATTTCTGACACTGATATGGTTTCTCTTTCGTATGAGTTGTTCTAGTATGTATTTCCAACCTATGTTTTGTAGGAAATTTCTTTCTGCATAACATACAAGCAAACTTCTTATGTCTCTTCATATGAAGTTCTTCAAATTGTGTTTCTTCAATATCTACATCGTAAAAAGATATTAAATCAGAAAGAGTAATGTTATCTATCTTATCAAAGGATTCGATTGTAGTATCTATATCAAATGTATACGTTAATTCTTCCACTTTTTCAGACGACATTTTAATTAATAATATACAATAGATATTAGGTATGAAAAATGTGCATTATTACTTTCACTGTCTCTTTTCATATTTTTCTGCATATTGTACAAGTAAACTTCTTATTAATAATATTTTTTCTCTTTTCATGTTTCACTAAATATTTCTTAACACTAAAACATTCTGACATTTCTGACACTGATATGGTTTCTCTCGTGTATCAGTTCTATTATGTATTTTCAGTCTACGTTCCTCAAAAAATGTCTTTCGCATAATGTACAAGCAAACTTCTTATTATGTATCTTTTCATGTTGTACTAAATATTCCTTGACACTAAAACATTTCTGACATTTCTGACACTGATATGGTTTATCCCCCGTATGTATTTTTTCATGTTGTAATAAATATTCCTTGACACTAAAACATTTATTACATTTCTGACACTGATATGGTTTATCCCCTATATGTATCTTTTCATGTTGTACTAAATATTTCTTAACACTAAAACATTTATTACATTTCTGACACTGATATTGTTTATCCCCCATATGTATCTTTTCATGTTGTACTAAATATTTCTTAACACTAAAACATTTCTGACATTTCTGACATTTATATAGTTTCTCTTTTGTATGAGTTGTTATAGTATGTATTTTCAACCTATATTTTGTAAGAAATTTCTTTCCGCATAATATACAAGCACCAATATTCTTTTTCTCTTCAAATATTTTTTCATATGTACGTCTCCTATTATGTTTTACTAAATATTCATGGCTATAAAAACATTTCTGACATTTCTGACACTGATATGGTTTCTCTCCCATATGAGTTCTAGTATGTATTTTCAACCTATATTTTGTAAGAAATTTCTTTCCACATAATGTACAAGCACCAATCTTCTTTTTCTCTTCAAATGTTTTTTCACATGTACGTCTCCTATTATGTTTTACTAAATATTCATAGCTATAAAAACATTTCTGACATTTCTGACACTGATATGGTTTCTCTCCCATATGAGTTCTAGTATATATTTTCAATCTATATTCCTTAAAAAATTTCTTTTCACATATTGTACAAGTAAACTTCTTATTAATAATATTATGTCTTTTTTCATGTTGTACTAAATAGTCATGACGAACAAAACATTTATGACATTTCTGACATTGATATGGTTTATCTCTTTTATGTATCTTTTCATGTTGTACTAAATATTCCTTAATACTAAAACATTTATTACATTTCTGACACTGATATGGTTTCTCTCTTGTATGTTTCTTTTCATGTTTTACTAAATATTCCTTGGCACTAAAACATTTCTGACATTTCTGACACTGATATGGTTTCTCTTTCGTATGAGTTGTTCTAGTATGTATTTCCAACCTATGTTTTGTAGGAAATGTCTTTCCGCATAATGTACAAGCAAACTTCTTATGTCTCTTCATATGAAGTTCTTCAAATTGTGTTTTTTTCAATATCTACATCGTAAAAAGATATTAAATCAGAAAGAGTAATGTTATCTATCTTATCAAAGGATTCAATTGTAGTATCTATATCAAATGTATACGCTAATTCTTCCACTTTTTCAGAGGACATTTTAATTAATAATATACAATAGATATTAGGTATAAAAAAATGTACATTATTACTCTTTTAGATATGATTTAGACAACTTTCACTTGTTCTAAATATCCAGAACAAAACATTTCTGACATTTCTGATACTAATATGATTTCTCTCTCATGTCTTTTTTCATGTTGTAATAAATTTCTGACACTGGTATAGTTTCTCTCCCGTATGAAATTTAGTATGTAATCTACATTCCTCCAAAAATTGCTTGTACAACTTCTTTATGTCTTTTTTCATGTTGTACTAAATATTCCTTGACACTAAAACATTTCTGACATTTCTGACACTGATATGGTTTATTCTCCGTATGTATCTTTTCATGTTGTACTCAATATTTCTTAACACTAAAACATTTATTACATTTCTGACACTGATATAGTTTCTCTCCTGTATGAGTTTTAATATGTATTTTCAACTTATATTTCTCAAAAAATGTCTTTTTACATATTGTACAAGCAAACTTCTTATTAATAATATTATGTCTCTTTTCATGTTATACTAAATCATGGCGACCAAAACATTTCTGACATTTCTGACACTGATATAGTTTCTCTCCTTTATGAGTTTTAATATGTATTTTCAACTTATATTTCTCAAAAAATGTCTTTTTACATATTGTACAAGCAAACTTCTTATTAATAATATTATGTCTCTTTTCATGTTATACTAAATAATCATGGCGACCAAAACATTTCTGACACTGATATAGTTTCTCTCCCGTATGAGTTTTAATATGTATTTTCAACTTATATTTCTCAAAAAATGTCTTTTTACATATTGTACAAGCAAACTTCTTATTAATAATATTATGTCTCTTTTCATGTTATACTAAATAATCATGGCGACCAAAACATTTCTGACACTGATATAGTTTCTCTTCCGTATGAGTTCTAATATGTAGTTTCATCTCCCATTTCTCAAAAAAAAAATTCCACATATTGTAGAAGCAAACTTCTTATTAATAATATTATGTCTCTTTTCATGTTGTTCTAAATAATCATGGCGACCAAAACATTTCTGACATTTCTGACACTGATATAGTTTCTCTTTCGTATGAGTTCTAGTATGTATTTTCAACTTATATTTCTCAAATAATTTCTTTTCACATATTGTACAAGCAAACTTCTTATTAATAATATTATGTCTCTTTTCATGGTGTACTATATATTCCTTGGCACTAAAACATTTCTGACATTTCTGACACTGATATAGTTTCTCTCCCGTATTCGTATAAGTTCTAGTATGTTTTTTCATCTCCCATTTCTCAAAAAATTTCCTTTCACATATTGTACAAGCAAACCTCTTATTAATAATATTATGTCTCTTTTCATGTTGTACTAAATAGTTATGGTGAACAAAACATTTCTGACATTTCTGACACTGATATGGTTTATCCACCGTATGTATCTTTTCATGTTTCACTAAATATTTCTTAACACTAAAACATTTCTGACATTTCTGACACTGATATGGTTTCTCTCCCGTATGAGTTATTTCTCCAATCTTTGTTCCAGGGTTTTTTTTCTGATGAGTTCTCTTTATCCTCACTAATCTTTGTTTTTGTATTTTCTTCAAATATTGTTTCTTCAATATCTACATCGTAAAAGGATAATAACTCAGAGAGAGTAATGTTATCTATCTTATCAAAGGATTCGATTGTAGTATCTATATCAAATGTATATGTTAATTCTTCCACTTTTTCAGAGGACATTTTAATTAATAATATACAATAGATATTAGGTATAAAAAATGTACAAGTAGTGCATTACAAAAATCACATATTTGTTTTACTAAATATTAATGACTACAAAAACATTTAACATTTTCTGATAGTCTTAATATTATGTCTCTTTTCATGTTGTACTAAACATTCATGGATATAAAAACATTTTTGACATTTCTGACACTGATATGGTTTCTCTCCCATATGAATTCTAGTATGTATTTTCAATCTATATTTCTCAAAAAATGTCTTTTCGCATAATGTACAAGCAAACTCCTTATTAATAATATTATGTCTCTTTTCATGTTGTAATAAATATTCATGGCAATAAAAACATTTCTGACATTTCTGACACTTATATGGTTTCTCTCCCGTATGAGTTCTAATATGTATTTTCAATCTACGTTTATCAAAAAATGTCTTTTCCCATAATGTACAAGCAAACTTCTTATTATGTCTCTTTTCATGTTTTAATAAATATTCATGGCTATAAAAACATTTCTGACATTTCTGACACTGATATGATTTCTCTTCCATATGAGTTCTAATATGTATTTTCAATCTATGTTCCTCAAAAAATGTCTTTTCGCATAATGTACAAGCAAACTTCTTATTATGTATCTTTTCATGTTGTACTAAATATTCCTTGACACTAAAACATTTCTGACATTTCTGACACTGATATGGTTTATCCCCCGTATGTATTTTTTCAAGTTGTACTAAATATTTCTTGACACTAAAACATTTATTACATTTCTGACACCGATATAGTTTCTCTTTCGTACGAATTCTCGTATATATTTTCAACCTATATTTCGAAATAAATTTCTTTCCGCATAATTTACAATCAAACTTCTTATTAATAATATTATGTCCCTTTTCATGTCGTAATAGATATTCATGGCTATAAAAACATTTCTGACATTTCTGACACTGATATGGTTTCTCTCCCGTATGAGTTCTAATATGTATTTTCAATCTACGTTTTTCAAAAAATGTCTTTTCGCATAATGTACAAGCAAACTTCTTATTATGATGTCTCTTTTCATGTTGTAATAAATGGTCATGACGAAAAAAACATTTCTGACATGTCTGACATTGATATGGATTCTCTCCCATATGTATCTTTTCATGTTGTACTAAATATTTCTTAATACTAAAACATTTCTGACATTTCTGACACTGATATGGTTTCTCTTTCGTATGAGTTGTTCTAGTATGTATTTCCAACCTATGTTTTGTAGGAAATTTCTTTCTGCATAATATACAAGCAAACTTCTTATGTCTCTTCATATGAAGTTCTTCAAATTGTGTTTCTTCAATATCTACATCGTAAAAAAATATTAGGTAGGGGACTTGAATGCTAAAGTAGGAGAAACTTTTAGAGAGGGTGTGGTAGGTAAGTTTGGGGTGCCAGGTGTAAATGATAATGGGAGCCCTTTGATTGAACTTTGTATAGAAAGGGGTTTAGTTATAGGTAATACATATTTTAAGAAAAAGAGGATAAATAAGTATACACGATATGATGTAGGGCGAAATGACAGTAGTTTGTTGGATTATGTATTGGTAGATAAAAGACTGTTGAGTAGACTTCAGGATGTACATGTTTATAGAGGGGCCACAGATATATCAGATCACTCTCTAGTTGTAGCTACACTGAGAGTAAAAGGTAGATGGGATACAAGGAGAATAGAAGCATCAGGGAAGAGAGAGGTGAAGGTTTATAAACTAAAAGAGGAGGCAGTTAGGGTAAGATATAAACAGCTATTGGAGGATAGATGGGCTAATGAGAGCATAGGCAATGGGGTCGAAGAGGTATGGGGTAGGTTTAAAAATGTAGTGTTAGAGTGTTCAGCAGAAGTTTGTGGTTACAGGAAAGTGGGTGCAGGAGGGAAGAGGAGCGATTGGTGGAATGATGATGTAAAGAGAGTAGTAAGGGAGAAAAAGTTAGCATATGAGAAGTTTTTACAAAGTAGAAGTGATGCAAGGAGGGAAGAGTATATGGAGAAAAAGAGAGAAGTTAAGAGAGTGGTGAAGCAATGTAAAAAGAGAGCAAATGAGAGAGTGGGTGAGATGTTATCAACAAATTTTGTTGAAAATAAGAAAAAGTTTTGGAGTGAGATTAACAAGTTAAGAAAGCCTAGAGAACAAATGGATTTGTCAGTTAAAAATAGGAGAGGAGAGTTATTAAATGGAGAGTTAGAGGTATTGGGAAGATGGAAGGAATATTTTGAGGAATTGTTAAATGTTGATGAAGATAGGGAAGCTGTGATTTCGTGTATAGGGCAAGGAGGAATAACATCTTGTAGGAGTGAGGAAGAGCCAGTTGTGAGTGTGGGGGAAGTTCGTGAGGCAGTAGGTAAAATGAAAGGGGGTAAGGCAGCCGGGATTGATGGGATAAAGATAGAAATGTTAAAAGCAGGTGGGGATATAGTTTTGGAGTGGTTGGTGCAATTATTTAATAAATGTATGGAAGAGGGTAAGGTACCTAGGGATTGGCAGAGAGCATGCATAGTTCCTTTGTATAAAGGCAAAGGGGATAAAAGAGAGTGCAAAAATTATAGGGGAATAAGTCTGTTGAGTGTACCTGGTAAAGTGTATGGTAGAGTTATAATTGAAAGAATTAAGAGTAAGACGGAGAATAGGATAGCAGATGAACAAGGAGGCTTTAGGAAAGGTAGGGGGTGTGTGGACCAGGTGTTTACAGTGAAACATATAAGTGAACAGTATTTAGATAAGGCTAAAGAGGTCTTTGTGGCATTTATGGATTTGGAAAAGGCGTATGACAGGGTGGATAGGGGGGCAATGTGGCAGATGTTGCAAGTGTATGGTGTAGGAGGTAGGTTACTGAAAGCAGTGAAGAGTTTTTACGAGGATAGTGAGGCTCAAGTTAGAGTATGTAGGAAAGAGGGAAATTTTTTCCCAGTAAAAGTAGGCCTTAGACAAGGATGTGTGATGTCACCGTGGTTGTTTAATATATTTATAGATGGGGTTGTAAGAGAAGTAAATGCGAGGGTCTTGGCAAGAGGCGTGGAGTTAAAAGATAAAGAATCACACACAAAGTGGGAGTTGTCACAGCTGCTCTTTGCTGATGACACTGTGCTCTTGGGAGATTCTGAAGAGAAGTTGCAGAGATTGGTGGATGAATTTGGTAGGGTGTGCAAAAGAAGAAAATTAAAGGTGAATACAGGAAAGAGTAAGGTTATGAGGATAACAAAAAGATTAGGTGATGAAAGATTGAATATCAGATTGGAGGGAGAGAGTATGGAGGAGGTGAACGTATTCAGATATTTGGGAGTGGACGTGTCAGCGGATGGGTCTATGAAAGATGAGGTGAATCATAGAATTGATGAGGGAAAAAGAGTGAGTGGTGCACTTAGGAGTCTGTGGAGACAAAGAACTTTGTCCTTGGAGGCAAAGAGGGGAATGTATGAGAGTATAGTTTTACCAACGCTCTTATATGGGTGTGAAGCGTGGGTGATGAATGTTGCAGCGAGGAGAAGGCTGGAGGCAGTGGAGATGTCATGTCTGAGGGCAATGTGTGGTGTGAATATAATGCAGAGAATTCGTAGTTTGGAAGTTAGGAGGAGGTGCGGGATTACCAAAACTGTTGTCCAGAGGGCTGAGGAAGGGTTGTTGAGGTGGTTCGGACATGTAGAGAGAATGGAGCGAAACAGAATGACTTCAAGAGTGTATCAGTCTGTAGTGGAAGGAAGGCGGGGTAGGGGTCGGCCTAGGAAGGGTTGGAGGGAGGGGGTAAAGGAGGTTTTGTGTGCAAGGGGCTTGGACTTCCAGCAGGCATGCGTGAGCGTGTTTGATAGGAGTGAATGGAGACAAATGGTTTTTAATACTTGACGTGCTGTTGGAGTGTGAGCAAAGTAACATTTATGAAGGGATTCAGGGAAACCGGCAGGCCGGACTTGAGTCCTGGAGATGGGAAGTACAGTGCCTGCACTCTGAAGGAGGGGTGTTAATGTTGCAGTTTAAAAACTGTAGTGTAAAGCACCCTTCTGGCAAGACAGTGATGGAGTGAATGATGGTGAAAGTTTTTCTTTTTCGGGCCACCCTGCCTTGGTGGGAATCGGCCGGTGTGATAATAAAATAAAAAAAAAAAAATATTAAATCAGAAAGAGTAATGTTATCTATCTTATCAAAGGATTCGATTGTAGTATCTATATCAAATGTATACGTTAATTCTTCCACTTTTTCAGACGACATTTTAATTAATAATATACAATAGATATTAGGTATGAAAAATGTGCATTATTACTTTGACTGTCTCTTTTCATATTTTTCTGCATATTGTACAAGTAAACTTCTTATTAATAATATTTTTTCTCTTTTCATGTTTCACTAAATATTTCTTAACACTAAAACATTCTGACATTTCTGACACTGATATGGTTTCTCTCGTGTATCAGTTCTATTATGTATTTTCAATCTACGTTCCTCGAAAAATGTCTTTCGCGTAATGTACAAGCAAACTTCTTATTATGTATCTTTTCATGTTGTACTAAATATTCCTTGACACTAAAACATTTCTGACATTTCGGACACTGATATGGTTTATCCCCCGTATGTATTTTTTCATGTTGTACTAAATATTCCTTGACACTAAAACATTTATTACATTTCTGACACTGATATGGTTTATCCCCTATATGTATCTTTTCATGTTGTACTAAATATTTCTTAACACTAAATCATTTATTACATTTCTGACACTTATATTGTTTATCCCCCATATGTATCTTTTCATGTTGTACTAAATATTTCTTAACACTAAAACATTTCTGACATTTCTGACATTTATATAGTTTCTCTTTTGTATGAGTTGTTATAGTATGTATTTTCAACCTATATTTTGTAAGAAATTTCTTTCCGCATAATATACAAGCACCAATATTCTTTTTCTCTTCAAATATTTTTTCATATGTACGTCTCCTATTATGTTTTACTAAATATTCATGGCTATAAAAACATTTCTGACATTTCTGACACTGATATGGTTTCTCTCCCATATGAGTTCTAGTATGTATTTTCAACCTATATTTTGTAAGAAATTTCTTTCCACATAATGTACAAGCACCAATCTTCTTTTTCTCTTCAAATGTTTTTTCACATGTACGTCTCCTATTATGTTTTACTAAATATTCATAGCTATAAAAACATTTCTGACATTTCTGACACTGATATGGTTTCTCTCCCATATGAGTTCTAGTATGTATTTTCAATCTATATTCCTTAAAAAATTTCTTTTCACATATTGTACAAGTAAACTTCTTATTAATAATATTATGTCTCTTTTCATGTTGTACTAAATAGTCATGACGAACAAAACATTTATGACATTTCTGACATTGATATGGTTTATCTCTTTTATGTATCTTTTCATGTTGTACTAAATATTCCTTAATACTAAAACATTTATTACATTTCTGACACTGATATGGTTTCTCTCTTGTATGTTTCTTTTCATGTTTTACTAAATATTCCTTGGCACTAAAACATTTCTGACATTTCTGACACTGATATGGTTTCTCTTTCGTATGAGTTGTTCTAGTATGTATTTCCAACCTATGTTTTGTAGGAAATGTCTTTCCGCATAATGTACAAGCAAACTTCTTATGTCTCTTCATATGAAGTTCTTCAAATTGTGTTTTTTTCAATATCTACATCGTAAAAAGATATTAAATCAGAAAGAGTAATGTTATCTATCTTATCAAAGGATTCAATTGTAGTATCTATATCAAATGTATACGCTAATTCTTCCACTTTTTCAGAGGACATTTTAATTAATAATATACAATAGATATTAGGTATAAAAAAATGTACATTATTACTCTTTTAGATATGATTTAGACAACTTTCACTTGTTCTAAATATCCAGAACAAAACATTTCTGACATTTCTGATACTAATATGATTTCTCTCTCATGTCTCTTTTCATGTTGTAATAAATTTCTGACACTGGTATAGTTTCTCTCCCGTATGAAATTTAGTATGTAATCTACATTCCTCCAAAAATTGCTTCTACAACTTCTTTATGTCTTTTTTCATGTTGTACTAAATATTCCTTGACACTAAAACATTTCTGACATTTCTGACACTGATATGGTTTATTCTCCGTATGTATCTTTTCATGTTGTACTCAATATTTCTTAACACTAAAACATTTATTACATTTCTGACACTGATATAGTTTCTCTCCTGTATGAGTTTTAATATGTATTTTCAACTTATATTTCTCAAAAAATGTCTTTTTACATATTGTACAAGCAAACTTCTTATTAATAATATTATGTCTCTTTTCATGTTATACTAAATCATGGCGACCAAAACATTACTGACATTTCTGACACTGATATAGTTTCTCTCCTTTATGAGTTTTAATATGTATTTTCAACTTATATTTCTCAAAAAATGTCTTTTTACATATTGTACAAGCAAACTTCTTATTAATAATATTATGTCTCTTTTCATGTTATACTAAATAATCATGGCGACCAAAACATTTCTGACACTGATATAGTTTCTCTCCCGTATGAGTTTTAATATGTATTTTCAACTTATATTTCTGAAAAAATGTCTTTTTACATATTGTACAAGCAAACTTCTTATTAATAATATTATGTCTCTTTTCATGTTATACTAAATAATCATGGCGACCAAAACATTTCTGACACTGATATAGTTTCTCTTCCGTATGAGTTCTAATATGTAGTTTCATCTCCCATTTCTCAAAAAAAAAAATTCCACATATTGTAGAAGCAAACTTCTTATTAATAATATTATGTCTCTTTTCATGTTGTTCTAAATAATCATGGCGACCAAAACATTTCTGACATTTCTGACACTGATATAGTTTCTCTTCCGTATGAGTTCTAGTATGTATTTTCAACTTATATTTCTCAAAAAAAAAAATTCCACATATTGTAGAAGCAAACTTCTTATTAATAATATTATGTCTCTTTTCATGTTGTTCTAAATAATCATGGCGACCAAAACATTTCTGACATTTCTGACACTGATATAGTTTCTCTTTCGTATGAGTTCTAGTATGTATTTTCAACTTATATTTCTCAAATAATTTCTTTTCACATATTGTACAAGCAAACTTCTTATTAATAATATTATGTCTCTTTTCATGGTGTACTAAATATTCCTTGGCACTAAAACATTTCTGACATTTCTGACACTGATATAGTTTCTCTCCCGTATTCGTATAAGTTCTAGTATGTTTTTTCATCTCCCATTTCTCAAAAAATTTCCTTTCACATATTGTACAAGCAAACCTCTTATTAATAATATTATGTCTCTTTTCATGTTGTACTAAATAGTTATGGTGAACAAAACATTTCTGACATTTCTGACACTGATATGGTTTATCCACCGTATGTATCTTTTCATGTTTCACTAAATATTTCTTAACACTAAAACATTTCTGACATTTCTGACACTGATATGGTTTCTCTCCCGTATGAGTTATTTCTCCAATCTTTGTTCCAGGGTTTTTTTTTTCTGATAAGTTCTCTTTATCCTCACTAATCTTTGTTTTTGTATTTTCTTCAAATATTGTTTCTTCAATATCTACATCGTAAAAGGATAATAACTCAGAGAGAGTAATGTTATCTATCTTATCAAAGGATTCGATTGTAGTATCTATATCAAATGTATATGTTAATTCTTCCACTTTTTCAGAGGACATTTTAATTAATAATATACAATAGATATTAGGTATAAAAAATGTACAAGTAGTGCATTACAAAAATCACATATTTGTTTTACTAAATATTAATGACTACAAAAACATTTAACATTTTCTGATAGTCTTAATATTATGTCTCTTTTCATGTTGTACTAAACATTCATGGATATAAAAACATTTTTGACATTTCTGACACTGATATGGTTTCTCTCCCATATGAATTCTAGTATGTATTTTCAATCTATATTTCTCAAAAAATGTCTTTTCGCATAATGTACAAGCAAACTCCTTATTAATAATATTATGTCTCTTTTCATGTTGTAATAAATATTCATGGCAATAAAAACATTTCTGACATTTCTGACACTTATATGGTTTCTCTCCCGTATGAGTTCTAATATGTATTTTCAATCTACGTTTATCAAAAAATGTCTTTTCGCATAATGTACAAGCAAACTTCTTATTATGTCTCTTTTCATGTTTTAATAAATATTCATGGCAATAAAAACATTTCTGACATTTCTGACACTGATATGATTTCTCTTCCGTATGAGTTCTAATATGTATTTTCAATCTATGTTCCTCAAAAAATGTCTTTTCGCATAATGTACAAGCAAACTTCTTATTATGTATCTTTTCATGTTGTACTAAATATTCCTTGACACTAAAACATTTCTGACATTTCTGACACTGATATGGTTTATCCCCCGTATGTATTTTTTCAAGTTGTACTAAATATTTCTTGACACTAAAACATTTATTACATTTCTGACACCGATATAGTTTCTCTTTCGTACGAATTCTAGTATGTATTTTCAACCTATATTTCGTAATAAATTTCTTTCCGCATAATTTACAATCAAACTTCTTATTAATAATATTATGTCCCTTTTCATGTTGTAATAGATATTCATGGCTATAAAAACATTTCTGACATTTCTGACACTGATATGGTTTCTCTCCCGTATGAGTTCTAATATGTATTTTCAATCTACGTTTTTCAAAAAATGTCTTTTCGCATAATGTACAAGCAAACTTCTTATTATGATGTCTCTTTTCATGTTGTAATAAATGGTCATGACGAAAAAAACATTTCTGACATGTCTGACATTGATATGGATTCTCTCCCATATGTATCTTTTCATGTTGTACTAAATATTTCTTAATACTAAAACATTTCTGACATTTCTGACACTGATATGGTTTCTCTTTCATATGAGTTGTTCTAGTATGTATTTCCAACCTATGTTTTGTAGGAAATTTCTTTCTGCATAATATACAAGCAACCTTCTTATGTCTCTTCATATGAAGTTCTTCAAATTGTGTTTCTTCAATATCTACATCGTAAAAAGATATTAAATCAGAAAGAGTAATGTTATCTATCTTATCAAAGGATTCGATTGTAGTATCTATATCAAATGTATACGTTAATTCTTCCACTTTTTCAGACGACATTTTAATTAATAATATACAATAGATATTAGGTATGAAAAATGTGCATTATTACTTTCACTGTCTCTTTTCATATTTTTCTGCATATTGTACAAGTAAACTTCTTATTAATAATATTTTTTCTCTTTTCATGTTTCACTAAATATTTCTTAACACTAAAACATTCAGACATTTCTGACACTGATATGGTTTCTCTCGTGTATCAGTTCTATTATGTATTTTCAATCTACGTTCCTCAAAAAATGTCTTTCGCGTAATGTACAAGCAAACTTCTTATTATGTATCTTTTCATGTTGTACTAAATATTCCTTGACACTAAAACATTTCTGACATTTCTGACACTGATATGGTTTATCCCCCGTATGTATTTTTTCATGTTGTACTAAATATTCCTTGACACTAAAACATTTATTACATTTCTGACACTGATATGGTTTATCCCCTATATGTATCTTTTCATGTTGTACTAAATATTTCTTAACACTAAAACATTTATTACATTTCTGACACTGATATTGTTTATCCCCCATATGTATCTTTTCATGTTGTACTAAATATTTCTTAACACTAAAACATTTCTGACATTTCTGACATTTATATAGTTTCTCTTTTGTATGAGTTGTTATAGTATGTATTTTCAACCTATATTTTGTAAGAAATTTCTTTCCGCATAATATACAAGCACCAATATTCTTTTTCTCTTCAAATATTTTTTCATATGTACGTCTCCTATTATGTTTTACTAAATATTCATGGCTATAAAAACATTTCTGACATTTCTGACACTGATATGGTTTCTCTCCCATATGAGTTCTAGTATGTATTTTCAACCTATATTTTGTAAGAAATTTCTTTCCACATAATGTACAAGCACCAATCTTCTTTTTCTCTTCAAATGTTTTTTCACATGTACGTCTCCTATTATGTTTTACTAAATATTCATAGCTATAAAAACATTTCTGACATTTCTGACACTGATATGGTTTCTCTCCCATATGAGTTCTAGTATGTATTTTCAATCTATATTCCTTAAAAAATTTCTTTTCACATATTGTACAAGTAAACTTCTTATTAATAATATTATGTCTCTTTTCATGTTGTACTAAATAGTCATGACGAACAAAACATTTATGACATTTCTGACATTGATATGGTTTATCTCTTTTATGTATCTTTTCATGTTGTACTAAATATTCCTTAATACTAAAACATTTATTACATTTCTGACACTGATATGGTTTCTCTCTTGTATGTTTCTTTTCATGTTTTACTAAATATTCCTTGGCACTAAAACATTTCTGACATTTCTGACACTGATATGGTTTCTCTTTCGTATGAGTTGTTCTAGTATGTATTTCCAACCTATGTTTTGTAGGAAATGTCTTTCCGCATAATGTACAAGCAAACTTCTTATGTCTCTTCATATGAAGTTCTTCAAATTGTGTTTTTTTCAATATCTACATCGTAAAAAGATATTAAATCAGAAAGAGTAATGTTATCTATCTTATCAAAGGATTCAATTGTAGTATCTATATCAAATGTATACGCTAATTCTTCTACTTTTTCAGAGGACATTTTAATTAATAATATACAATAGATATTAGGTATAAAAAAATGTACATTATTACTCTTTTAGATATGATTTAGACAACTTTCACTTGTTCTAAATATCCAGAACAAAACATTTCTGACATTTCTGATACTAATATGATTTCTCTCTCATGTCTCTTTTCATGTTGTAATAAATTTCTGACACTGGTATAGTTTCTCTCCCGTATGAAATTTAGTTATGTCTTTTTTCATGTTGTACTAAATATTCCTTGACACTAAAACATTTCTGACATTTCTGACATTGATATGGTTTATTCTCCGTATGTATCTTTTCATGTTGTACTAAATATTCCTTGATACTAAAGCATTTCTGACATTTCTGACACTGATATGGTTTCTCTTTCGTATGAGTTCTAATATGTATTTTCAACTTATATTTCTCAAAAAATGTCTTTTCGCATAATGTACAAGCAAACTTCTTATTAATAATATTATGTCTCTTTTCATGTCGTAATAAATATTCATGGCAATTAAAACATTTCTGACATTTCTGACACTGATATAGTTTCTCTTTCGTATGAGTTCTAGTATGTATTTTCAACTTATATTTCTAGGAAATGTCTTTTCGCATAATGTACAAGCAAACCTTTTATTAATAATATTATGTCTCTTTTCATGTTGTACTAAATATTCTTCTTGACACTGATATAGTTTTTCTTCCGTATGAGTTCTAGTATGTCTTTTCATCTCCCATTTCTCAAAAAAAAATTTTCCACATATCGTACAAGCAAACTTCTTATTAATAATATCATGTCTCTTTTCATGGTGTACTAAATATTCATGGATATAAAAACATTTCTGACATTTCTGACACTGATATAGTTTTTCTTCCGTATGAGTTCTAGTATGTTTTTTCATCTCCCATTTCTCAAAAAAAAATTTTCCACATATCGTACAAGCAAACTTCTTATTAATAATATCATGTCTCTTTTCATGGTGTACTAAATATTCCTTAGCACTAAAACATTTCTGACATTTCTGACACTGATATGGTTTCTCTCCCGTATTTGTATGAGTTCTAATATGTTTTTTTATGTCTATTTTCTCAAAAAATTTCTTTTCACATATTGTACAAGCAAACCTCTTATTAATAATATTATGTCTCTTTTCATGTTGTACTAAATAGTTATGACGAACAAAACATTTCTGACATATCTGGCATTGATATGGTTTCTCTCCCGTATGTATCTTTTCATGTTGTACTAAATATTTTTTAATACTAAAACATTTTTGACATTTCTGACACTGATATGGTTTCTCTCCCATATGAGTTCTAATATGTATTTTCAATCTATATTTTTCAAAAAATGTCTTTTCGCATAATGTACAAGCAAACTTCTTATTAATAATATTATGTTTCTTTTCATGTTGAAATAAATGGTCATAACGAACAAAACATTTCTGACATGTTTGACATTGATATGGTTTCTCTCCCGTATGTATCTTTTCATGTTTCACTAAATATTTCTTAACACTAAAACATTTCTGACATTTCTGACACTGATATGGTTTCTCTTTCGTATGAGTTATTTCTCCAATCTTTGTTCCAGGGTTTTTTTTTTCTGATAAGTTCTCTTCATCCTCACTAATCTTTGTTTTTGTATTTTCTTCAAATATTGTTTCTTCAATATCTACATCGTAAAAAGATATTAAATCAGAAAGAGTAATGTTATCTATCTTATCAAAGGATTCAATTGTAGTATCTATATCAAATGTATATGTTAATTCTTCAACTTTTTCAGAGGACATTTTAATTAATAATAGATATTATGTATAAAAAATGTCACTGATGTGGTTTCTCTCCTATATGAATTCTAATATTTATTTTCAATTTATATTCCTCAAAAAATGTCTTTTCGCATAATGTACAAGCAAACTTCTTATAAGCACTAAAACATTTCTGACATTTCTAACACTGATGTGGTTTCTCTCTTATTAATAATATTATGTTTCTTTTCATGTCGTAATAAATATTCATGGCAATAAAAACATTTCTGACATTTCTGACACTGATATGGTTTCTCTCCCGTATGAGTTCTAATATGTATTTTCAATCTACGTTTCTCAAAAAATGTCTTTTCGCATAATGTACAAGCAAACTTCTTATTAATAATATTATGTATCTTTTCATGTTTTAATAAATATTCCTTGGCACTAAAACATTTCTGACATGTCTGACATTTATATGATTTCTCTCCCGTATGTATCTTTTCATGTTGTACTAAATATTCCTTGGCACTAAAACATTTTTGACATTTCTGACACTGATATGGTTTCTCTTTCGTATGAATTCTAGTATGTATTTCCAACCTATTTTTTGTAGGAAATGTCTTTCCGCATAATGTACAAGCAAACTTCTTATTAATAATATTATGTCTCTTTTCATGGTTTACTAAATATTCCTTAGCACTAAAACATTTTTTACATTTCTGACACTGATATGGTTTCTCTCCCGTATGAGTTCTAATATGTATTTTCAATCTATATTTTTCAAAAAATGTCTTTTCGCATAATGTACAAGCAAACTTCTTATTATAATGTCTCTTTTTATGTTGAAATAAATTGTCATAACGAACAAAACATTTCTGACATGTCTGACATTGATATGGTTTCTCTCCCGTATGAGTTATTTCTCTAATCTTTGTTCCAGGGTTTTCACTAATCTTTGTTTTTGTATTTTCTTCAAATATTGTTTCTTCAATATCTACATCGTAAAGAGATATTAAATCAGAAAGAGTAATGTTATCTATCTTATCAAAGGATTCAATTGTAGTATCTATATTAAATGTATATGTTAATTCTTCCACTTTTTCAGAGGACATTTTAATTAATTATATTATGTATAAAAAATATACAAGTAGTGCATTATGAGTACTATACAGTAAATAAACCTCAAAAATCACATATTTAACATTTTCTGATAATAGTATCATGTTTCATGTTTTACTAAATATTCCTTGGCACTAAAACATTTCTAACATTTCTGACACTGATGTGGTTTCTCTACCATATGAGTTCTAGTATGTATTTAAAAGAAATTTCTTTCCGCATAATGTACAAGCAAACTTCTTATTATTATTATGTATCTTTTCATGTTGTACTAAATAGTTATGACAAACAAAACATTTCTTACATTTCTGACACTGATATGGTTTCTCTTTCGTATGAGTTCTAGTATGTATTTTCAACCTATATTTTGTTGAAAATGTTTTTCCGCAATCTATATCAAATGTATACGCTAATTCTTCCACTTTTTCAGAGGACATACTGTATAAAAAATGTACAAGTAGTACATTATGATTTAAACCTTCCACTGAATATACATGTTTATCTGAAATAAAATATAAAATATAAATTAAAAGTACTATACAGTAAATAAATCTCAAAAATCACATATTTGTTTTACTAAATATAATGACTATAAAAACATTTAACATTTTCTGATAGTCTTAATATTATTATGACTTATGGTTTCTCTCCCGTATGAATTCTAGTATGTATTTTCAACTTATATTTCTCAAAAAATGTCTTTTCGCATAATGTACAAGCAAATTTCTTATTAATAATATTATGTCTCTTTTCATGTCGTAATAAATATTCATGGCAATAAAAACATTTCTGACATTTCTGACACTGATATGGTTTCTCTCCCGTGTGAATTCTAGTATGTATTTTCAATCTATATTCCTCAAAATATGTCTTTTCGCATAATGTACAAGCAAACTTCTTATTAATAATATCATGTCTCTTTTCATGTTTTACTAAACATTCATGGCTATAAAAACATTTTTGACATTTCTGACACTGATATAATTTCTCTTCTGTATGAGTTCTAGTATGTATTTTCAACCTATATTTTGTAAAAAATGTCTTTTCGCATAATGTACAAGCAAACTTCTTATTATGTATCTTTTCATGTTGTACTAAATATTCCTTTATACTAAAACATTTCTGACATTTCTGACACTGATATGGTTTATCCCTAGTATGTATTTTTTCATGTTGTATTAAATATTTCTTGACACTAAAACATTTATTACATTTATGACACCGATATGGTTTCTCTTTCGTATGAATTCTAGTATGTATTTTCAACCTATTTTTTGTAGGAAATGTCTTTCCGCATAATGTACAAGCAAACTTCTTATTAATAATATTATGTCCCTTTTCATGTCTTAATAGATATTCATGGCTATAAAAACATTTCTGACATTTCTGACACTGATATGGTTTCTCTCCCGTATGAGTTCTAATATGTATTTTCAATCTACATTTTTCAAAAAATGTCTTTTCGCATAATGTACAAGCAAACTTCTTATTATAATGTCTCTTTTCATGTTGTAATAAATGGTCATGACGAATAAAACATTTCTGACATGTCTGACATTGATATGGTTTCTCTCCCGTATGTATCTTTTCATGTTGTACTAAATATTTCTTAATACTAAAACATTTCTGACATTTCTGACACTGATATGGTTTCTCTCCCGTATGTTTCTTTTCATGTTTTACTAAATATTCCTTGGCACTAAAACATTTCTGACATTTCTGACACTGATATGGTTTCTCTTTCGTATGAGTTCTAGTATGTATTTCCAACCTATGTTTTTTAAGAAATGTCTTTCCGCATAATGTACAAGCAAACTTATTATTATTAATAATATGTTTTTTCACATGAAGTTCTTCAAATTGTGTTTTTTCAATATCTACATCGTAAAAAGATATTAAATCAGAAAGAGTAATATTATCTATCTTATTAAAGGATTCAATTATAGTATCTATATCAAATAATTCTTCCACTTTTTCAGAGGACATATTACATTTAAAATAAAATATAAAATATAAATTAAAAGTAATACTATACAGTAAATAAATACAGTAAATAATTTAAACCATCACATATGTTTAAATGTAAAAATTTTTAATTTTGTACCAGATTGTGAAATTATTGCGTACACAAATTTTCGCTTGTTCTTCCTATTCGGCACGACATCTTTTCTTATGTTGTACTAAATATTTCTTTATACTAAAACATTTATTACATTTATGACACTGATATGGTTTCTCTTTCGTATGAATTCTAGTATGTAGTTTCATCTCACATTTCTCAAAAAAAAATTTTCCGCATATTATGCAAGCAAACTTCTTATTAATAATATTTTTTTTCTTTAAATGTTTCACTAAATATTCCTTAACACTAAAACATTTCTGACATTTCTGACACTGATATGGTTTATCTCCCGTATGAATTCTAGTATGTATTTTCAACTTATATTTCTCAAAAAATGTCTTTTCGCATAATGTACAAGCAAACTTCTTATTAATAATATTATGTCTCTTTTTATGTTGTAATAAATATTCCTTAGCACTAAAACATTTCTGACATTTCTTACATTGATATGGTTTCTCTCCCGTATGTATCTTTTCATGTTGTACTAAATATTCCTTGGCACTAAAACATTTCTGACATTTCTGACACTGATGTGGTTTCTCTCCCGTATGAATTCTAGTATGTATTTTCAACCTATATTTTGTAGGAAATGTCTTTCCGCATAATGTACAAGCAAACTTCTTATTATTATTATGTCTCTTTTCATGTTGTACTAAATATTCCTTAACACTAAAACATTTCTGACATATCTGACACTGATATAATTTCTCTCCCGTATGTATCTTTTCATGTTGTACTAAATATTCCTTGGCACTAAAACATTTCTGACATTTCTGACACTGATATGGTTTCTCTTTCGTATGAGTTGTTCTAGTATGTATTTCTAACCTCCGTTTTGTAGGAAATGTCTTTTCGCATAATGTACAAGCAAATTTTTTATGTCTCTTCATATGAGGTTCTTCAAATTGTGTTTCTTCAATATCTACATTGTAAAAAGATATTAAATCAGAAAGAGTAATGTTATCTATCTTATCAAAGGGTTCGATTGTAGTATCTATATCAAATGTATACGCTAATTCTTCCATTTAATTAATGATATTACGTATAAAAAATAGCTGTACTCCTCCTATAGGCATCTTATCGACACTTTAATCCTCTTAGTATCTGTACATTATTATTTAGACAAGTTAGTTATACATTATTATTTAGATAAGTTAGTTATTTCTTTCTACATATTATGTCTCTTTAACATATATTCACGGCTACCAAAACATTTTTAAAAAATAAACTCACCGGGTATACATATTCTTCGTGCTTAGAGTTGTTCTTGTTTTACACTGTGTGCACTGATATATAATTTCTAACATGTGATTTTCCTTGGTACTAAAACATTCTACACTCATCCTGTAGGCATCTTCTGTATATTATGATTTAGACAACTTCCACTGAGTGTACACTTATCTGAAATAAAATATAAAATATAAATTAATGTTAAATTTCTTAAAAGTTAGTTATTTCTTTCTACATATTATACTCTTATGTTGTACTAAATATTCACAGCTACCAAAACATTTTTAAAAAATAAACTCACCAAGTATACATATTCTTCTTAATTTAAAAGGATCCATGTATGTAATAGGTTCTCACTAAATACGTTTAAAAACCATTTGTCTCCATTCACTCCTATCAAACACGCTCACGCATGCCTGCTGGAAGTCCAAGCCCCTCGCACACAAAACCTCCTTTACGCCCTCCCTCCAACCCTTCCTAGGCCGACCCCTACCCCGCCTTCCTTCCACTACAGACTGATACACTCTTGAAGTCATTCTGTTTCGCTCCATTCTCTCTACATGTCCGAACCACCTCAACAACCCTTCCTCAGCCCTCTGGACAACAGTTTTGGTAATCCCGCACCTCCTCCTAACTTCCAAACTACGAATTCTCTGCATTATATTCACACCACACATTGCCCTCAGACATGACATCTCCACTGCCTCCAGCCTTCTCCTCGCTGCAACATTCATCACCCACGCTTCACACCCATATAAGAGCGTTGGTAAAACTATACTCTCATACATTCCCTCTTTGCCTCCAAGGACAAAGTTCTTTGTCTCCACAGACTCCTAAGTGCACCACTCACTCTTTTTCCCTCATCAATTCTATGATTCACCTCATCTTTCATAGACCCATCCGCTGACACGTCCACTCCCAAATATCTGAATACGTTCACCTCCTCCATACTCTCTCCCTCCAATCTGATATTCAATCTTTCATCACCTAATCTTTTTGTTATCCTCATAACCTTACTCTTTCCTGTATTCACCTTTAATTTTCTTCTTTTGCACACCCTACCAAATTCATCCACCAATCTCTGCAACTTCTCTTCAGAATCTCCCAAGAGCACAGTGTCATCAGCAAAGAGCAGCTGTGACAACTCCCACTTTGTGTGTGATTCTTTATCTTTTAACTCCACGCCTCTTGCCAAGACCCTCGCACTTACTTCTCTTACAACCCCATCTATAAATATATTAAACAACCACGGTGACATCACACATCCTTGTCTAAGGCCTACTTTTACTGGGAAAAAATTTCCCTCTTTCCTACATACTCTAACTTGAGCCTCACTATCCTCGTAAAAACTCTTCACTGCTTTCAGTAACCTACCTCCTACACCATACACTTGCAACATCTGCCACATTGCCCCCCTATCCACCCTGTCATACGCCTTTTCCAAATCCATAAATGCCACAAAGACCTCTTTAGCCTTATCTAAATACTGTTCACTTATATGTTTCACTGTAAACACCTGGTCCACACACCCCCTACCTTTCCTAAAGCCTCCTTGTTCATCTGCTATCCTATTCTCCGTCTTACTCTTAATTCTTTCAATTATAACTCTACCATACACTTTACCAGGTACACTCAACAGACTTATCCCCCTATAATTTTTGCACTCTCTTTTATCCCCTTTGCCTTTATACAAAGGAACTATGCATGCTCTCTGCCAATCCCTAGGTACCTTACCCTCTTCGATACATTTATTAAATAATTGCACCAACCACTCCAAAACTATATCCCCACCTGCTTTTAACATTTCTATCTTCATCCCATCAATCCCGGCTGCCTTACCCCCTTTCATTTTACCTACTGCCTCACGAACTTCCCCCACACTCACAACTGGCTCTTCCTCACTCCTACAAGATGTTATTCCTCCTTGCCCTATACACGAAATCACAGCTTCCCTATCTTCATCAACATTTAACAATTCCTCAAAATATTCCTTCCATCTTCCCAATACCTCTAACTCTCCATTTAATAACTCCCCTCTCATATTTTTAACTGACAAATCCATTTGTTCTCTAGGCTTTCTTAACTTATTAATCTCACTCCAAAACTTTTTCTTATTTTCAACAAAATTTGTTGATAACATCTCACCCACTCTCTCATTTGCTCTCTTTTTACATTGCTTCACCACTCTCTTAACTTCTCTCTTTTTCTCCATATACTCTTCCCTCCTTGCATCACTTCTACTTTGTAAAAACTTCTCATATGCTAACTTTTTCTCCCTTACTACTCTCTTTACATCATCATTCCACCAATCGCTCCTCTTCCCTCCTGCACCCACTTTCCTGTAACCACAAACTTCTGCTGAACACTCTAACACTACATTTTTAAACCTACCCCATACCTCTTCGACCCCATTGCCTATGCTCTCATTAGCCCATCTATCCTCCAATAGCTGTTTATATCTTACCCTAACTGCCTCCTCTTTTAGTTTATAAACCTTCACCTCTCTCTTCCCTGATGCTTCTATTCTCCTTGTATCCCATCTACCTTTTACTCTCAGTGTAGCTACAACTAGAAAGTGATCTGATATATCTGTGGCCCCTCTATAAACATGTACATCCTGAAGTCTACTCAACAGTCTTTTATCTACCAATACATAATCCAACAAACTACTGTCATTTCGCCCTACATCATATCGTGTATACCTATTTATCCTCTTTTTCTTAAAATATGTATTACCTATAACTAAACCCCTTTCTATACAAAGTTCAATCAAAGGGCTCCCATTTCCATTTACACCTGGCACCCCAAACTTACCTACCACACCCTCTCTAAAAGTTTCTCCTACTTTAGCATTCAAGTCCCCTACCACAATTACTCTCTCACTTGGTTCAAAGGCTCCTATACATTCACTTAACATCTCCCAAAATCTCTCTCTCTCCTCTGCATTCCTCTCTTCTCCAGGTGCATACACGCTTATTATGACCCACTTCTCGCATCCAACCTTTACTTTAATCCACATAATTCTTGAATTTACACATTCATATTCTCTTTTCTCCTTCCATAACTGATCATTTAACATTACTGCTACCCCTTCCTTTGCTCTAACTCTCTCAGATACTCCAGATTTAATCCCATTTATTTCCCCCCACTGAAACTCTCCTACCCCCTTCAGCTTTGTTTCGCTTAGGGCCAGGACATCCAACTTCTTTTCATTCATAACATCAGCAATCATCTGTTTCTTGTCATCCGCACTACATCCACGCACATTTAAGCAACCCAGTTTTATAAAGTTTTTCTTCTTCTCTCTTTTTTAGTAATTGTATACAGGAGAAGGGGTTACTAGCCCATTGCTCCCGGCATTTTAGTCGCCTCATACGACACGCATGGCTTACGGAGGAAAGATTCTTTTCCACTTCCCCATGGACAATAGAAGAAATAAAAAAGAACAAGAGCTATTTAGAAAAAGGAGAAAAACCTAGATGTATGTATATATATATAAGCATGTGCGTGTCTGTGAAGTGTGACCAAAGTGTAAGTAGGAGTAGCAAGATATCCCTGTTATCTTAGCGTGTTTATGAGACAGAAAAATTTCTTTCATGTACAAACTAAATGTTTATTTTCATGTTTTAATAAATTTTCAAAACGAGTAAAACATTTCTAACATTTCTGACATTTATATAGTTTTTTTTTTGTATGAATTAATATATGTCTATTCAATTCATAAAAAAAACAAATCCTTTTCCACAAATTGTACACGGATACTTTTTTTCTTTTTCATTATGGTATTTTAAATGACATTTCAGTTTTAAATTACTATAATACTCTTTTTTACACTCTGTACACTGATATGTTTTTTTTTCTGTATGAATTACATTATGTATTTTCAAGTCTTTATTAGAAATAAATCTTGCTCCACATAGCAAACATTGGTATTTTTTTTCATTACTATGTTTCAAATGATGATGACGTTTCAGTGAAAAAATAAATACTTCTTTTTACACTGTGTGCACTGATATTGTTTCTTCTCTCCTATATGAATTACATTATGTCTTTCCAAATCATAATTAAAAGTAAATTTTTCTTCACACATGATTTTCTTTCTTCAGTATTATATTTAGTGTCTGATCATTTAGTATATACATTTCTATTTAGTATAACTTAGCATAAATTTATCTGAAAATGAAATATTAAATTATAATTTTTCAGTAAAATGGGTAGTTTTAATATTAATACCCATATTACATACAGACAATTTATGAACACAGTATGTGAAACATACTGTTTTTTCCAGGATTGTTAGTATGTATGTATATATTTCTAAATCTAATAAATACCTTCAGTCTCTCTAATGTCACTAATAATATGATATGTAAGAAACTGAGTGATGTTAGTATAATTTCTTATATATATACTCTCATTGTCATGTAATTTTTTTTAGTATAACAAATTATAAAATAGTATTATAAAATAGTTTGCTGCATGTAAATTAACTTACTTTTAGATAAAGGAAATGGTGAAGATGATGATAAAAAAGATGAAGATTTATAATTTAATTTTAAATTTAATATAAGATTTTTTACTTCAAGTCTAAAACTTTTACTAAAAGAGAAAAATATAAAATGAATAATGTGTTCTGCAATCATTAAAAGATTTACAATAGAACGAAATACTTCTTCATAATAAGGACCCTTACAATTAATAATATTTTCAGAAAAAAATGAAACATAAATAATGACTGGTAAAGTACAAAGAATAAAAGCAATTGATATAGAAAAAGTTGTATAAATACTTGAATATGTTTGATTACGAGATGTAATAGTAGCTGTGTTATTATAAAGGTGATGATATACTAAGCCTATAATAATACCAGTATTAAATATTGTTACAGAAATTAATGGAATTATCAGCACTATTAAACCTCGTATTATCCACCACACTTGCATTGAAATACTCATTTCTCTATTTAGATGAAAGTCATCAATAAGAATCCATTTTCCATCATTACACAATTTATCTGTATTATTATTTTTTTCTATTGATGATTTTAAACATATTAATTGAACATTAAATATATTTTTAATATGAATCAAAATTGATAAAATTACTGTTAATAAAATTCTATTACGTAATACTTTGTACATTATGAAATTTTTTTAAAAACCAAATAGCAATAAATCTATTATACGAAATCCATAAAATAATATAAAGTTTGAATGTTTGAGCAATATAAAATAATGTAAGAAATGGGTTAATAAAGTAAAGAACAATTAAATATGAAAAAAGACGACATCTATTAAGGGTAATAACAGTGACAATACTAGTTATTAAGATGACTATATCAGAAGAAATTAACATTAAATAATATACATTATATGATTTATTTTTAAATTTACATTTTGTTAATATAAATAAATTTATTATATTAACAATTATTCCAATTATAATCATTATTGGTAAAATAATTTCATATGATATTCTTTTTAAAATATAATCATTATTATTGTAACTATAAAGAGATTCATTTAATTTTAACATTTTCAATTTGAAATTTAAAATTTCTATTATAATCAAATGTACAACATTAATTTTAAGTGAAAATTTTTAATTGGTAAATTACTGTTAAAGAATATTAGAAAACTCTTTAGAGCCTAACCCAATTTTAGTGAATTTATTGTATGAGTATTACTTATGATCGAATGTGTAAGAATACATATATATATATATATATATATATATATATATATATATATATATATATATATATATATATATATATATATATATATATATATATATATATATATATATATAGATATATATATATATATATATTGATACTAACTATAATAATTTTTTTTTAATTTAGTTTCTTTAAATATTGAATAAAATGCACATTTTACCTTTTGTATATTTGATATAATATATATATATTATTTTAGTTTAACCCTTTGAGGGTTTTGGTCATACTAGTATGTCTTACGCTTACGCGTAGGGGTTTTTGACGTACTAGTATCCATAAATTCTAGCGGCCTCAAATCTCACAGGAAAAGGCTGATAAGCCTAGATGTGAGAGAATGGGTCTGTGTGGTGGGTGTGCGCAGTAGGAAAAAAATCTGGGACCCAGTGGTGCATTGTGGGAATGCCATCATAGTACACAATTTCCACCGTGCCCTGTGGTAAGAAGTTCATCACTCTTCAGCGAATTGGGACACTTTTCTTCCCCAGTGACAGTTCTAATACAGATAGAAGTGACAGTGAAGATGAGTTTCAAGGTTCTGGTGAGGTTTTGACCAAAACTAATGACCATAATATGGGTAATAGTGAGGAAAACCCAGACAACCCACAGCCTTCCACCTCTGGTGCTGGGCCATCTTGTTCACGTTCAGTTGTACCAGAATCAAAGAGGAAACTCCTATTTTCCAAAATCCCAGACTCAGATATGAGCATTGGTGATGATAGTGATAGTGATTGTGAACTACAAGCTCTTCAAACTTGTTCCAAGAATGGAGAAGGAGGAGGAGGCAGAGGAGGAGGAGGCAGAGGAGGAGAAGGCAAGAGGAGGAGGAGGCAAGAGGAGGAGGAGGAGGAAGAAGAAGAGGAGGAGGAGGAGGAGGAAGAAGAGGAGGAGGAGGAGGAGGAGGAAGAAGAGGAGGAGGAGGAGGAGGAGGAAGAAGAGGAGGAGGAGGAGGAAGAAGAAGAATACATAATGATAACAATAATACATAATAATAATAATAATACATAATAATAATACATAATAATAATAATAGGTAATAATAATAATATGTAATAATAAATGTTCACCCATGACAGTAACAAGATAAGGGGAGATAACATCTGATAAGTGCTGACGTTTGATGAGGGTAAATGAGGGTAGAGCTGATGCCAAAAGATGAGATAAACATCACCCTCCCTTTGTTTTTGCTGGTATACTAACATTTGTCTGTCTGTCTATTTGCCTGTCTGTCAAGCTTCCTGACTATCCCTCTAGCTCTCTGCCTCAGAGAGCCACAAGACTGCGTCATCACTTTTACTCACATCTTCAAGCAGAGTATAGCACTTTGTCTGGATATCTTGGGTTATCCTAGTTAATTTATACTATGTATACTTGTATTTATGTGTACCTGTGAGACAGAGATAAAAAGACAGATAGAATGAGGGAGAAAGATAATTAGATAGAATGGAGGAAGGGAAGCAGCATCCGACCCCATTGTTTTGACAGGTGGGAGGGGGGAGTGAGTAATGAGACAATATGTCATTTTGACAGCTGCCGACTCCTGGTAATTTACACTATGGAGGAGGAGGAGAAGGAGGAGGAAGAGTAGGGGGAAGAGGAAGAAGAGGAGGAGGAGGAAGAGGAGGAGGAGGAAGAGGAAGAGTAGGAGGAAGAGGAATAAGAGGAAGAGGAGAAGGAAGAGGAATAGTAGGAGGAAGATTAGGGGGAAGAGGGGGAAGAGGAAGAAGAGGAGGAGGAGGAGGAGGAGGAAGAGTAGGAGGAAGAGGAAGAAGAGGAGGAGGAGGAGGAAGAGGAAGAGTAGGAGGAAGAGGAAGAGGAAGAGTATGAGGAAGAGTAGGGGGAAGAGGAGGAAGAGGAAGAAGAGGAGGAGGAGGGTGGAACACTAGTACACTGGTACTGGTACACTAACATTTGACTGTCTATTTGTCTGTCTGTCAAGCTCCCTGTCTATCTGTCTATCCGTCTAGCTCTCTGTCTCAGAGAGCCACAAAACTGTGTCATCACTTTTACTCACATCTTCAAGCAGAGTATAGCACTTTGTCTGGATTTCTTGGGTTATCCTAGGTAATTTTTACTATGTATACTTGTATTTATGTGTACCTGTGAGACAGAGATAGACAGACAGATAGAAAGAGAGAGACAGATTGAAAGAGATAGAATGAGGGAGAAAGATAAAACACCATTGTGTATGACACCATGTTTCAGAGTTCCACAAGCTGCAGAACTAATAGGAATATGTTCAGTGACTGTATATTGGTATATATATTATAGAACAATAATAATAAACAATGTTTTGTATTGTTTGTTTTTGTAAACAAGTTTTGTAAACAATATATTGATAATTATGTTTGTATGCTTATTGTGTTGTATACAACGAGTGTATATATGTACATTGCACCTTACTTTGGTCTCATAGGCCACATAAGTTATCTGAAAAAATAAAATAGTGAAAAAACAAAAAACCTTCAAATACAAGTAAACTAAAGTTTACCGGGTGAGCAGGTGAGCGGCAGTCGCCGCTGTTGCTATACACGGCTCATTTTCTGCAAACTTCATGCATCCATATCTCCGTAAGTATTGATGGTAAATTTTTTTTGTTTATCCTATAATGTTTAGAAAAAAAAAACTCTATTTTTTCATAAGAAAAATAATTTTTTTTTTTTGAAATTTGCCCGACCCTGAGAACGAGTTTCGGAGAGGGCCTGTCGACCCTCAAAGGGTTAATAAGCAAATAACCATCATACATTTTAGCCTAATAAGCAAATAACCCATTGTGAAATACTATGCCTAGTTAGCAAGTGCAAGTTTTAACCAATATATTTTGACCAATAGCTACATTCCACGTCATCACTTTACAAATTCAACCAATAAGAAATGTTGACGTCATTATAGGAATCAAGGAATCAGGTATTGTCATGGATTTACTACCATAATTGAATAGCATTTATCGCCTGCCAGCCAACTTCACCTTAGTCAATTCAACGGACGCTTTTACTGAATTCTTTAGTTATTCCTATTATGGAATATTCAGCAATATCATCTACATCAGAACCTGATGGAAAAAGTGAACACCAAAGAAAATTTGAAAAGAAAATTTGTGAAATGGTAAAGGAAGGGAAAAATCGTGCATTATTTTCCAAAGAACAATTACAAAAATATATAAATGAAGTTATAATTGCTAAAAGTAAAGGGAAATCTACAAAAACTTCAAGAGAATATAATCTCTTAGCAACATATGACACACTCTCATTATTTGGTACTATAAAACTTGTAGAATGCGATGAAGATAAAAAGAGAAGTATTAAAAGAAAAAAACATCTACATCTACTACGGCTATTGTCCTTATAAGCAACCACGTTATTATGTTCACCAATGGGAGTTATTTCATACTATATTGAACTCTCATCTTGCTGTTGGACATGGGGAGAGAAAAGAAAATATGTTCATGTTCGAAATAATGTAGCAAATATTACTTTTCAACAAGTGAAATTATTCATTTCTCTTTGTAATGCATGTAATTTAAAACATATTCCACATCACAAAAAAAAAATAGTTAAACCCATAGTATCTGAAAATTTTGGCGAAAGAGGCCAAATTGATTTAATTGACATGAGAAATGAAAATGATTCCTATTATAAATATATATTACATTATCAAGATCATCTGACAAAATTTTCCATATTAAGAGCATTGCCAAATAAAGAAACAATTACAATTGCACATCAATTGTTAGATATTTTTACAACAATAGGTGCACCAAAAACATTACAGAGTGACAATGGTCTAGAATTTTTTAGCGAAGTTATAAGAGAATTGACTACAAACTTGTGGCCCGATCTACTCATTGTACATGGTAAACCTCGTCATCCACAAAGTCAAGGAAGTGTAGAAAGAGGAAATGGCGATGTTATTGAAGTAAGTATTAAAAGTTTTTTATTTTTTTTCTTAAATAAAAATGACTATATTCCTATATAGAATAAACAAAAAAATGTATACAATAATTTTACAACCTTTTGGATAATACTTAATTTTAAAATAAATTTTTCCTAATTGATCAGTTTTACACATATATTCAGCATTATGAATAATTAAATAAAATAATTATTTTTTAATATAATTTTTTTCTTTTTATTATTAGATGTTACGTTGCTGGATGATAGATAATACAGTTACCACAAAAAACTGGGTCAGTTGATTGTCATTTATACAATTACAAAAAAATACTGCTTTGAATAGAGGTATTGGAATATCTCCTTACAAAGCAGTTTTTGGTATTGATCCACCAGTAGGAATGAAATCAGTTTTACCAATATCACTTTTTAAAAAATTAAAAGGAGTTTTTCTTAATGAAAAAAACTTAGAAGAAACTGAATTTTTAAATGATGAAGAAGAATATTCATATCCATTATCTTTACAATCTTCACCATTACCAACAACTTCTGCTACTTTATCAATACCAATTATTGTTTCATCATTAACAACTACTTCACCAATGGATAATAATTTTAATGATAGTAATAGTATACTACTTTATTTATCATCAGATTCTGATAATAATAATAATAATAATGAAACAGAAATAATGGAAGAAGAAAAAGAAGAAGAAGAACAGTTAGATAATGAAAAAGAAATAATAATATATGAAGAAGAACAATATTTTGAAAACGAAAAAGAAATAATAATTAATGAAGAAGAACAGCAGCAGTTGGAAAATGAAAAAGAAATAGTAATGGAAGAAGAGGAAGAAGAAGAGGAGGAAGAAGAAGAAGAAGAAGAAGAAGAAGAAGAAGAAGAAGAAGATCGTTTATTAAATATAAGAGGAATTCGTAATAAAGCTTCTATTCAATAACAAAAAAATGCAACAAAAATGTTGAAAACAAAAAATCTTAAAAAGAAAGTATCACCAATTTTTAAAAATGATACTGTAATTGTTCCTATACCAGAAGTTGATAGAGGATCTAAATTAGCTCCACAAAATGTAATAGGAATAGTTACAAAAATTGATTATGATAGAGAATTATATCAAATAACTACCCAATTTGGCACAATTGATACTTTATTAAGTCAAAATCAATTTGAAAGGTGTTTAACTAGGAATTTATTAACACATAAAGATATTGCTGGATCAATTACACATACAAAGAGTTTACGAAACATTGTAAAAGAACAGATAAAAAGCTTAAATGAAAATAGAATTGGTTCTAAAAATGTTTTATGTCATTGTCAAAAATTACCTTGCAATACAAATAGGTGTATTTGTAAAAGGAATAATGAAAAATGTACTGATAAATGTAAACATATTAAAAATTATTGTAAAAATGTTTAATTAAATGTATTTTAAAAATTTTATATAAAAAATTAAAAAAGAAAAATACTAGTAAATTTAAGTTATTCTAAAAAAAATATTTAAATAAAATATTTATAATTTAAAACTGCTCTGTTAATGTCATTATTATTTTTTGTTTGAATAATGGTTTTACATATCGCTGCTTCTTTGATAAACTTGGTTAGAATACGCTTCCAACATACTAATATTGACAACTATATATTTCAACTTCATTACCGGTGGACTTCTACTTTCTGTTTTTTAGCATGTGCCTTATTAATGGCTTCAGATTATATAGGTCAAGTTATTCAATGTTATGATAGTTTAGGTATTTCAGTTTCTAAACCCATTAACACCTATTGCTGGGTAATGTCCACCTTTACAATAAACAACACTAATTTTGATGGATCTCATTATATATATCTTAATAGTAAATTTGATGGTACAGGAACTTTTTATCCAGAGAGACATATAAAAACTTATCACTCTTACTATCAATGGGTACCATTTATACTTTTTCTTCAAGGAAGTCTTTTTTATATACCTCATTTAATTTGGAAAATTATTGAAGGTAAAAAAGCTGATACACTCTTACATGATCTTCAATTTTATTCTGAAGACGAAAATAGCGAAAAAATGAGAAATAAAATTATAAAATACTTACAATCATCTTGGGGTTATAATGAAAAATATTTTAAAGGATATATGGTATGTGAAATAATTAACTTTATTAATGTTATTGGACAAATGTTCTTTCTTAATACCTTTTTTGGTGGTGTTTTTATAACTTATGGTACTAATGTATTAAATTACTTAATAGATAATGATAAGTATTATAATCCAATGATTACAACCTTTCCCAGAATTACAAAGTGTAACTTCTATAAATTTGGACCCTCAGGATCTCGAGAATTATTAGATTATACTTGTATATTACCTCAAAATATGTTAAATGAAAAAATATTCACTGTTATGTGGTTTTGGTTTGTATGTCTTGCTACTATTACTGCCATTCAGATTATTTGGCATATAACCATTATTTATAGTCCTGTCATAAGAATTTATAATTTAGAGTATTAGGGTAAATTTAAAACTTCATTCCAAATGAAAGAAAGTATTCAATCTCTTAATATTGGTGATTATTTTCTATTGGATATATTAGGTCATAATCTTGATGCATATAATTTTAAAGAACTTCTTATGTTAACATTAGGATGTAAAGAAATTAGAGAAAATATACAGTGTGATAATGAAAATAATTGTTATTTAAAATATAAAATGTATGGTGATACACCTGTATAGGTTTAAGAATTAATATTTATATCTAAATGAAAAAAATTACAGATACTATTTAAATTTAATAATATATCTGTAGATAAAAGTAATGTATTATTATCAATTAAATTTATTTTTAATATAAAATCATTTAATATTTTTTTTAATTTTTCAGTTTTTTCATCTTGATTTTTATTATTAATAATATGTTTCTTTAATACTACTGACATTGTTTCTAATAACTACTTTTTATATATTTTATATACATATATATTAAAAATAAATATATTTATACACTTTATGATTGATTATCTATAAAATTAAAAAAAAACTATTTTTTATATTTATATACTGAATTTTCTTTATAAATATTTAAATCTTTAGTAAGTAAAATATCTTGTAAACATTGTATTTTAAGGCTCATACATTGAGATACATCTTTCTTTTGTTGATTACATGAATTAAGTTCAGTTTCATCATTATCTTCATAAAGAGAACATATTAGAATATCTTCTAACCAAGAAATGTTTTCAAAATTTTTTATTATCATATTAAATATATCATAAACAATATTATCTTTAACTTCATTTATGTATTTTACTGTTGGTGATAAATTATATTTAACACTGTTGATATTTTTTAAATCTTGAATATTGGATAAAGAAAGAAGAAGTGGTTGAATAAATTTTTCATTGACTATGGGTTTTCTAACTAAATTAGGAGGTAAATGATTTTTAAATTGCAAAATTATTTCTATAAGAGCTCATCCTTGATATCTAAGAGAATTTTCTAAAATAATAATATAAATTTTTATAATGTGTAACCATCGTCTAAGCTCATGTATATAACAAATATACTGATTTCTTACTAAATTTAAGATTATTTTATGTCTATAATGTTCCCAATTTCCATTAATGATTATATTACCAATATGTTGACAAATATTTACATAAAAATGAAACAGAACAGATATAATAAAATTAAATTCACTATCTAAAATGTCAAACATGAATAAATAAATATTTTCTATATTATGATTATATATCCTAATTGAATAATTTAAAACATCCATAAAATATTTACCAATTATTTTTTTAATATCAGATACATAAAGAGAATTCATTTTTTTTATTCTTTTTCTAACCATTTAGTAGTAAGACTCCAATAAGCATAAAACAATCCACTTAGAAATAAAAAATAATAAAATAAATTTGATTTTAATAAAATAAGACCAAGACTTGTTATAAAAAATAAAAGAGCCAAAATAAAAATTAGAATATCTTTTTTAGAAAATGATATAATTTCTTCTATATCTTTTGTTTCATTTTTTTCAAATTGAAGGGGATAAAAATATGTTTTAGCATTGTTTATAATGCGTTTAGTAGTATGTTGTTAAATCAAGAGCTTATTTTTGTTGTTTTCAGTAAAAATAATAGGATCAATAACTTGTCCTAAGCTATTTATTGTAAATAATTTAAGTAAGTTACTAACTGAATCTAATTCATCTTTTAAATTAATTACCATTCCATCATGATTAATATCTTTAATACAATTAGGATTTAATTTTATAATTTCATAAAGAGCAGTATTATATAATATTTCAGGAGTTATTTCGACTGTAGTTAATGTACTAGAAGATTCTGGAAAAAATATTTTAATAAATGAAAAATCATGATTTTCTGCAGAAAATTTTCTTAAAATAGTTTTTTTCATATTATTACGTATAGATTCAATGTATTCTAATGTTATTTCATTATTATATCCTCCTATATTATAAATACTTAAATAAATTTCAAAAGGAATTGTAATTAAACTAATAGAAAATATAATACTTATTGTTGATGAAATAATAGATAACATTTTTAAGGTAATTTGAATTCCTAGATCGATAATTGCCGATCTTATTACTAGAATTAAAAGTCTGGAAGCTAATATCTGTGCACCAAATTTTTCTCCTATTAAAACTAAAGAATTTTCTAACTCTGATGTAAGTATTTCTTCAGAAAAATACTTGAGAAGACGAGATATTATTTTAGGTCCTCTAGAAATAGTTTCAATTTCAGCAATAGTAATACTCATATGTTTTAACATAGAAACAATATTATTATGTTCTAAATATATTTTTTCTTTTATTTTTTCGTGACATTGTTTACGATAATCATCATTAGGTTTTATTATGGTAATATTTTGAGATTTCAATAAAATATCAGGTTCATTTATAAAAACAGCTTCTTCAAGCATTTCTTGAGAAATAAGCTTTTCACTATATCCTTTATCTACATTTATATAAAGTGAACTTAATGGATTTGGATTTTCAATTCCATCTATGATATCATTAGGAGTTAAAATAGGTAGAGGAAGAAAAATTTTCAAAGGTAGAGGAGTAACATCATCTAAATTATTAATTACTTTACTGCCAAAAAAAAATTCTAAAATGCGTCGATGTATATAAGATTCACACATTTTTGATTGAGGATTATAATATTTATGAAATCTTCGACAATAACTATTATTAAAATCTAATTGTTGTAATTTACGATTCCATGTCAGTGGAGGAGAATCTATTAATCCTAGTGCTTCAGAATTAAATTGGAATTCATTATTTTTATTTTGAGCATAAGCATATGGATCCTCTTTATATTTTTTATATTCATTTTCATTTTTTGGTTCCCAACGAGCAGAAGGTCTTAAACCAATTGTTTTTAATGTAGTATATTGAATACCACAATAATTTTCTTCAATTTCATTATTATTATTATTATCTTTTTCAACATGAATAGATAGAGTTTCAAATTTTAAATTTGATGATGGAGGTATAGTTAAAGATGCATTAGGAAATCGCTCTTTGAGAAATTCATATACTTCATTATATATTTTATAACATGCTTCACTACAAGCATATTCCTGGTTATTTATTAAAACGAAAAAAAATGGACAATGGTGATGAATGTAAAATAATAAATGATAACAATGATATTTTTAATCATTCAGATATAATAGCAGCATCATCAGCATCAGTTTTAATGGGGAGAATAAACACAACTACTACTACTACTACTGATGCTGCTTCTGCTACTAATATTGATAATGATAATGTTGCTGTTAATGATTATGAGAAAGATGAAAATGATGCAATAAATTTTCTTAATAATATCATTTAATTTATTTTAATAAAGGATATATTGTAATATATAATAAATAAAAAAAATGTCTACACCTAATATTGTTTCATTAATACTTAATAAAGTAGATTTCTTTAATATTATTGGATCTGGATCTTCCGGAATAAAAGAGAGAATAGAAATAAAAAAATTATTAGAAAACTCTGAAAATATCAATAATAATGATCAACAAACTATTTTACTTTTAAATAATATCCTTAAAATGTTTGATATTACTGACCGATATATACTAATGACTGATATAACTTTTCCTAAAAGAATGAAAAACATTATAGAACAATTAAAGGATGAAAAAAAAAATCTTTTACAAGCCATTGTTGAAAAACAAGAAGAAATAAATAAGCTACAAGATACTGCCGATGAAAATGATAAAGAATATAAAAAAAATTTACAAATAATAAAAGAATTAATAAATGAAAAAACAGAATTAACACAAGATATTGAAGATAAAGAAGAAAAAATTATAAATATTAAGGCTCTATTAATTAAGTCAGAAGAAAATTTAAATCAATGTATAGAACAAAAAGAAAAGTTAAATAAAGAGATAGAAAATGAAATGCTTAATTTTTCAAAAGAAAAAGAACTCTTTGAAGAAGATTTAAATAATGTTAATTATCAATTAAAACAATTAAATTCTGAAAAAAATAGACTAAAAATACAACTTGATAAAGAAATTGAAGAAATGAAAATTATTAAAGATAAAATAGATAAATTAAATGATAAAATTAAAGAATTAAAAACAGAAAATGAAAAATTAAAGAATGAAAAACATACACTATCATTGGAGAAAAAAGACTTAAATAAAAAATATTCAGAATGCAATGATAATTTAAATAATAAAATGAAAGAATTAGAAATATTAAAACGAGAAAAGAATAAATTAGAAAGAGAAAATATAAATAATTCAGAAAATTTTAAAGAATTAGAAAAATTAAACATAAAAATAAATAAATTAGAAGAAAATATTGTAGAAATTAATGATGAAAAATTAAAATGTCTTAATACATTACTGGAATGTGAGAAAAAAAATGAAGAATATGAAAATTATAAAGAAAGCTTAAAACAATTAAAAAACAAAATATTGATATTAGAAATTGATTTAAAAAATAGAACAGAAGAAAAAACAATAATTAGTGATGAAAAAGAAGTATGTAATAGAAAATTAATTTTATGTGAGAAAAAAAATGAAGAACATGAAAATTATTTATCTGAATTAAAGATTGATTTACAAAAAATAAAAGAAGAAAAAAACAAATATAGTACTCAAATAATTGAACTTCAGAAAAATCTTCAAAAACAAAAAAAAATTAACGATTCATTAATTTCTGAAAACGATGACAATAAAAAATTATTTTTTAACGAAATTAAAAAAAAGGAAAAAATAATAGATGATTTAAGTAAACAAAAACAAAATTATGAATTGATGAATAACAAAGATGATGAAATTAGTAAACTTCATAGTAAAATTGAAGAATCTAAAAATGAATTTTATAGTAAAATAGAAGAATATAAAAATGATTTGAAAAAATTAAAATTAAAAGAAAGTAAACTTGAAAATGAAATAAAATATAAAGATAGTAAAATAGAAGAATTAGATTCAGAATTAAAAAGTTTAAGATTAAAAGAAAATAAACTTGAATTTAAAATAAAACAACAAAATTTAAGTATCGAACAAAACGAGATTAAAAAGAGAGAGTTATTACAGGAACTTAAAAATATTGAAAATATTAAATTATTAAGTATTAAAGAAAAAGATGAAGAATTAGAAAAATATATCAATAAAATTACAGAATTAAATTTAAGTATCGAACAAAATGATATTGAAAAGAGAGAGTTATTAACCCTTTGACTGTCGAAGGGCCCAATCCTGAAGTGTCTCCTGGTGTCACAAAATATTTGAAAAAAAAAAATAATTTTTTCTTATGAAAATGTTAAGATTATTTTTCTGATTGTTTTAGCCCCCCAAAAAAATTTTCCCATCAATACTTATCGAGATATAGAGGCATGAAGTTTGCAGAAAATGAGCCGCGTATGGCAACAGCGGCGACTGCTGCCCACCCGGTAAACTTTAGTTTACTTCTATTTGAAGGTTTTTTGTTCTTTTCACTATTTTATTTTTTCACATAACTTATGTGGCCTGTGAGACCAAAGTAAGGTGCAATGTACATATATACACTCGTTGTATACAACACAATAAGCACACAAACATAATTATCAATATATTGTTTACAAAACTTGTTTACAAAAACAAACAATACAAAAAATTGTTTATTACTATTGTTCTATAATATATATACCAATATACAGTCACTGAACATACTCCTAGAAGTTCTGCAGCTTGTGGAACTCTGTGAAACATGGTGTCATACACAGTGGTGTTTTACACTCTCACACATAAAACATGGTGTCATAGACAGTGGTGTTTTACACTCTCACACATAAAACATGGTGTCATACACAATGGTGTTTTACACTCTCACACATAAAACATGGTGTCATACACAATGGTGTTTTACACTCTCACACATAAAATCAGTGTGTGTGCATTTTTGTTGAAGTTTTTTTTATGTACAAAGACAAAACACCTCGTCTGAGCAGTTTTCTTCAAAGTATTAGCAGGCAGTTGTGTTATGTAGTTATCCCAGGTAAATGGTCGTGTGTCATCATTCCTTCCTAATTTCCTTCATTCCTTTCCTACCTGGAGGCTACCTGGAGGGCATTCCACCTCTCTTCCTACATTCCTTCATCTGCCCTTCATTACTTTTTTCCTTCCTTTCATCTAGTCCTTCCTTCATTCCTGCCTTCCCTTCTTGCTTCTGGTTTCTATAATATATATACACATATATAGTCACTAGATACTTTCATAAAACTGGTATTATCACCCTTCAGCAAGCTTGTCTTGTGTGCCAGTGTGTGGCTTATAATTGTTTTGAGTCAGGAGTCAGCAGCTGTCAAAATGACATATTGTCTCATTAGTCACTCCCCCTACTGCCTGTCAAAACAATGGGGTCGGATGCTGCTTCCCCCTCCATTCTATCTAATTATCTTTCTCCCTCATTCTATCTCTTTCAATCTGTCTCTCTTTCTCTCTCTCTGTCTATCTCTGTCTCACAGGTACACATAAATACAACTATACATAGTGTAAATTACCTAGGATAACCCAAAAAATCCAGACAAAGTGCTATACTCTGCTTGAAGATGTGAGTAAACGTGATGATGACACAGTCTTGTGGCTCTCTCTGAGACAGAGCTAGACGGATAGACAGGGAGTTTGGCAGACAGACAAATAGACAGACAGACAAATGTTTGTTCGTCATCATCTTCTCCTCCTCCTCCTTCTCCTCCTCCTCCTCATCCTCCTTCTCCTTCTCCTCCTTCTCCTCCTCCTCCTTCTTCTCCTTCTCCTCCTCCTCCTCCTCCTCCTCCTCCTGGCTCTTGACAGATGGACAGCTGCCCCCCTCCCTCCACCCTCGTTTAGGCTCATCAAAGGT
This sequence comes from Cherax quadricarinatus, assembly GCF_038502225.1. Classification (NCBI taxonomy): domain Eukaryota; kingdom Metazoa; phylum Arthropoda; class Malacostraca; order Decapoda; family Parastacidae; genus Cherax; species Cherax quadricarinatus. The sequence continues at coordinate 48,684 of NW_027195608.1, forward strand.
CAGCTCTTATCAGATGTTATCTCCCCTTATCTTGTCACTGTCATGGGGTGAACTGTTTTCATGCCTCAAGGGAACATATTATTACATATTATTGTTATTAGGTATTAGGTATTATTATTATTCTTATTCTTCTTCTTATTCTTCTTATTCTTCTTATTCTTCTTCTTCCTCCTCCTTCCACCTTCCTCCTCCTCCCTCCTCCTCCCTCCTTCCTCCTCCTCTCTCCTTCTTCCTCCCTCCCTCCTTAATCCTCCTCCCTCCTTCGTCCTCCCTCCTTCTTCCTCCTCCCTCCTTCCTCCTCCCTCCTTCTTCCTCCTCCCTCCTACCTCCTCCTCCCTCCTTCCTCCTCCTCCCTCCTTCCTTCCTCTTCCTCCTTCCTTCCTCCTCCTCCTCTTCTTCCTCCTCCTCTTCTTCCTCCTCCTTTTCTTCCTCCTCCACCTCCTCCATTGCTTTTGGTCTCAAACTCCTCGAAATCATGAAATTGATCTTCATTGACACTTCCATCTGTGTTAGAGCATCACTTGGGAAGAGAAGAGTCCCAGATTTGCAGGGAAGTCACATATTTCTTACCGCTAGACATGCTGAAAAAGGACGACAGAAATGGTATTCCCACAATGCACCACTGGCTCCCCGATTTTTTTTATATGGTGCACACTGACCATGGAGACCCATTCTCTCACATGTGGGCCTACCAGCTTTCTCCTGCTTGATTTGAAGCCGCTAGAATTTATGCGTATAGATACGTCAAACATACACAGTATCTCCTATGACGTACATATACGACCACGACAGTCAAAGGGTTAAAGGAACTTGAAAATATTAAATTATTAAACATTAAAGAAAAAAATGAAGAATTAGAAAAATATACCAATAAAATTCAAGAATTAAATTTAAGTATTAAACAAAAAGATGTAGAATTAAAAAATTTAAAAAAGAAAATAATAAATAAAAGTGTAAAGGTAAATCCAATACCAAGAAATCAATTACCTTTTGATAAAGAAAAAGTAAAAATATTAAAACCTGAAACTCATAAAGAATGTGAGGTAAAATTAAATGAAACAGATAAAGAAATAAAAATAAATGAATTAATATCAGAAATAAGTAAAAAAGATAAAGAATGTGAGGTAAAAATAAATGAATTAAATTTAAAAATATTTGAAAATAATAATACTTTACAAAAACTTAATAATTCACTAGAATATTATAATAACACAATAAAAAAAAATATTGAAAATTTATGTAAGACTGTGGAAAATATTAAGACTAATATTAATCAAATTGTATCTATAGATAGCATTGTAAATATTATTTTAAGTAATTTATCTTTATATACTCAATATAATAAAAATGATTTTGAAAAAAGCATATTTGATATTATTTACATTTATAGGAAAAAATTAATGATTGAATTTGAAAATGAAAGAAAAGAAAAAGAAAAATTAAATTTAGATTTAGTTACAACATTTTTGACAAAAATTTTAATTAAAAATGAAAAGAAAATTGTACCAATTGAAATTAATAATAGATTACTCTTTATTGAAAAAAAAATAAAATCAGTGACTAATTATATAGCTAATGATGATGAGAAAATGAAATCTTTCATCTCTAATTTAGAAATTGAGGTTGAACTCGTTAAAGCTTATACATTTATTTATTCTTTATATTTAAACATATTAAAAAATGTAAGTAAAACAAAACAAATAACTCTTCAACAATTTTATTATAAAACAATAAAATATTTAAAATATAATCCAAATATTAAAGTTATTAGTAAAATAAAAATTTTAAATGCTCAAAAAAGAAAATTGTCAAATGAACTGACAAAATGGTCAAACTTTAAAATAGCAATGAAAATTAATGATTCAAACTCACTCTCATCAATTTTAACATCAGTAATTACAACAATAGTACAATATATTATACAATATTTAAAAAACAAAAATATTGATAATGATAATAATTTGGAAGAAATTTTTAAAAATAATGAAAATATGTCTCACATTTGTTTAAGTAGTCAAGCTAAAACAGAATTATTGAAATTAAATAATTCATTAATGTATTACATATATTCATCAATGATTTCTGCTAAATTTTATAAATGTCTAAGTAATGTAATATTAGAAGAATTTGTAATACCTTTATTCAAATTATCTAAATATCAATTGCATGATAAATCTAATGTGTTTTTGGATAAACTTTTTGATTTCAATAATATTCAACAAAAATTAGAAAATAAAATAGCTATTAATGATATGTCTGTCGATATGACCATACATAATTTATCTATTATTAATGAAAATGAATCTATAAAATTTATTATGCCATCAAATAATGAAAATAATATAATTATATTTAAAAAGACAGAATTATTAGATGATAAAAATTACTTAGATGAAAATGATATTGAAAAAGCTATTGAGAAATGTATATGTATTTTTAAGAAGATGAAAGAAGATACCAATGATGTTGACTATTTAGATTCTACATTTATTAATCAAATGAAATCCTATAAAAGTGATGATGAAGGAGAAACTACAATTAGAGAAGAAGAAATGGAAGACAAAGAAAAAAGAAAAACTTCAATTAAAGATAAAGAAATGGAAGACAAAGAAAGAAGAAGAAGATTTAAAAAATCCTATATTAAGAAAAAAGATGATCCAAATTCTGTTAAAGCAGATAAAGGAAAAGATGATTTATCAGGAACTAAGATGAAGAGAATATCTAAGAGAAAAAAAGATTCAGATTCAGATTCAGAAAAAAGTGTGCAACAGTATGAAACTACAGATAATGATGATGATACTATATTTACAGATGTAGAATTAAATGATGATATAAGAACTAGTAAAAATAAAAAATAAAATAAAAAATTATTTTTATTAACAAAAATATAACTTAACTACCAAATCATTTTTTTCTTTTTAAATTTTTAAAAACATTATTACTATTTCTATATTGTATAATACAGTATAAAAATGTTCCAAATAAAACACAAAAAATAAATATTAAATATATAATAATAGAAAAAATATAAAATCCATTTAAGTTATCTTTAAAAATTATAATATTTGAAATATTATTACTTTTATTAAAATTTAAATAAAAACTTTCAATTAATGAATACTCTTCGATTGTTGAAGAAGAAATTAGAGAGCAATTGTTATTATAAGTATTTAAAATTGATTTATTGTAATTATTAGTATTATTAATAATAAAATGTAAATGCTTTAATATTAATAATATAATTTTACTATCATTATATTGTTCTTGTTCTTGTTTTTCAAAATGTTGAGGTAGAGGAGGAAATAGAATAATAAAATTACAAAAAGAAATTTCTAATCTTATTTGAAATAATCGGTTATTTGGCCATGTTATTTTAGTATTAAATTCAGTATAATTACCACTTTTTCCACAACAGTCTAATAGTAAAAGTATATGAGATTTTTCCATTATAAACATTGCATTACATTGAATATTATTATTATATTTGTTATATTCATCTTCTGTAACATCTAAATTAATTAATGTTACACTATTATTTGTAATGATATTTTTAGAACCAGTAATAAGACGACATTTAAAATTATCATCATTTAAAGATGAAGATAATAATGATGTTATTTGGACTGCTACCAAATGTAATAAAAATCCTATTTTTTTCATTTTTTTTATTATTGAAATGTAGTACACTATTTATAAATGAAATATTAAGAAAAAAAAACTTTTAACAATAATAATTTCTTGACAAATTGTACAATTTTCTAATTTTAAAATATAACAATCTTCATTCACTACGCTATAACTGTATTTTCAAGATGAAATTTTAATTCCTATTCATTAGAAATAATATATGTTATACTATCATTATTATTATGAACAATTGTTATATTTATTTTGATTGCACTTTTAATGATGATATATTCATTGTATTTGCAATTGGTAAAATTTCTTTATTTTAAATCTTGATACTTTTCTTCTTTCTTATAAAACATATAATAGTTTCAAAATATTCTCCTTTACTTCTTTCGAGTTTGTTTTAAAACTTTTTTTTATTAAAGATTTCTTAAATCTATTTTTAACTAAATCAACACGAATATCTAAGTTATTAATTATTATATTATCCCATTTTGCTATTTATTTATATAGGAGTACTTAATTAAAGAATAACAAATAATTTTCCATGAAATTTATCATTATTTATTTATTGTTAAAGATGAAATTACAATATCAGATTGTGTTTTAAATTGAATACAAATATATTGTGGATTTATTCTATTACTCATTAAAATATACTCATTGATAAAAAAAAATATTTCACTTAATGATATTGAAAAAATGTTAATGTTATTAATATTTACAATAGCTTTTCTTACTTGTTCATGTGTATGTAATTTTTGAATTAACACACTAATACAACTTATGATATTTCTTGTATCTTTATTAAATTTTATAAGAGGTGTTATATAAAAATCTGTACAATTTACTTTTAATATGTCTGTAGGTGAAGTATCATGTGTAATAACAAATGTCATTTTTTTTATTGATTATAATGTCAAATTTACGCCAATAATCCAAGAAGCAATATTTTTACTTAGAACAGGTTTGATTAAAAATATTGTTAATAAAGTAATTAATCCTAATAACCAATTATTATCCCAAATAGTCCAAAAGAAAACAGTTAAAATTATAATTAAAATTATTTTTTCAATTTGATAATTAATGTATTCAGAAAGTTTCTTGTGTTTTATTAAATTAGATACCTTAGTGACTGGCTGCTCTGCATTTAAATTTGAGAATTTTTTATAATTAGTATTCATTTCTTCTTCTTCTTCTTCTTCTTCTTCTTCTTCTTCTTCTTCTAAATTTTTATTAAGAGATGAATAAAGTTTATTATTTTTTTTTCTTGGAGATTTCCTTATAATGGGTTTATTTTCAGATGTAAAATGAGAATAGGGAGAGGAGGAATGTTGTTGTTGTTGTCTTGGTGGTGGGGGTAACAAAGTATTATTCTCATTTTCCATAGTATCACTGCTGTTATTATTTTGTGAACGCATATTTTTGTTTATATTTTTATATAGTAATTTTTTTTTATTTTAAAAATTATATAAAAATAACATATTAAATTTAGTTAAAATGGAATTAACTGGTAAACTTCCACCAGTTGTAAAAGTTCCATTACGAATATACCAATATCCCTGTTATTTAAATAATAATAATAATAATAATTTTAATTTAAAACAAAAACTAGCATTAACAAAAGATCAGACGTCATATGGAATATTATATATAGATGCTACTAATTGTCAAAGTACACAAAAAGAAGAAATTTTAAAAACTTGTAAAGTTCTCATAAATCATTCACCTGCATATCGTTATTTGAAAATTAATAATTCTAATTCTTTAGATAATATATTCATGTATAATAGTAAAATTTCAGTAAATGAATATTTTAACTTATATCAATATATGTTTGGTAATGGAAACACTGCAGAAGGAGAATATACTCTACCAAGAGGAAAAATAGAAAAAACTGATTGTAAAAGAATTACTATTACTAAAATTAGAGAATTTATAGAAGAAACTCATTGTTTTCATCTAGACTTTTTAAAGATTATTAAAAATTATATAAATGGAAAAGAGGAAAATAACAATAGTTATTTTGATAAAAATTTTGAATTAATAGAACAATGGATAGGTCTTGATAATAAAACCTATAAGAGTAATTACAGTGTATTTATAGAAGTTAAGAATTCAAATAAACTTATTCAATTTAAACATTCGAGAGGAATCTGTTCTAATTTTTTTAAAGAATATAGATTAACCTTTTGTAAAGAAATATCTTCGACTAAATATAAAAATCGTTTTTATTTTAATCATTTAATAGATTCCGAACGAAATCCATGTTTTATGTATTTAAAAGATGCAATTTTACATTTAAATAATAATAGACTTAAAACACTTATACCATTAGATTTTGATAAATTAATTGAATTTATAGTTAAAAAAATAAATGAAAAAAATATATAATGGCTTCACTATCTACATCTACAGCTACATCTACAGTATCATCACCTTATTTTTTACCTCAGCCAACAGTTTCAGATTTACGAATTTCTAATTCTATGCATGAGAATTCCTATTGGGTATCTTTGGAAACAGGCAGTCTTCATTTAGAAAATATATTATTACCATCTACTAATTCCTCTAAAAAAATTACTAATAATGATGAACATATTATCTCATCATCTTCTAAACAAAAACAACGAAAAATTTTGGCTTTTTCTATAATGATAATATCATTTTTTGTTGGTATATTAATGTCTTTTTATGTATTAGGTACAAATATTTATACAGCTTTAATAAGTTTGTTAATATTATTAATTACTATATTACTTATTGTTTTTATTTTAACTCTTAAATCATCATCATACTTACAGAAAATGAATCCTCAATCTATTGCATCATATGCTCAAAAAATTGTTTCTCCTGCTAAACATTTTATAAAACTTTTAAATATTTAAAAAAAATAATTAAATAATGTTTGCAATTTTATTTATGATTATAATATTACTTATAAATTTGATTTCTTTCTAGTAAAGTTAATATATTTAGAAATGTAAATAATTTCTTAAAAAAATTGTTTCTCTTGTGTTAAATACATTTTATATATCTAGGCTAAAGCCATTGTTATTTTTTTTATATAATAAAAAACAAAAGAAAGAAATATGTTCGGAAATGCAATATTCACTTACTTAATTTTAATATTACTTCTGGCATCATGTCTATTTATTGTTATAACATCAGTTATGAATGAATATAATGTATCACCATTCTCACCTAAAGTAATGAATAGTACAGATGGAACCTCTCATACAAAATATGAAGTAGGAATATATCATGGTATTATTGGGTCTTTAGCTTGCTTCTTGACAATAATTACAATAATTAATACATATTCTTTATGTAAAGAAAATAAGAAGAGAGATATTGAACCTAATGAAATGTTAGAAGAGTAAAAAAAAAATAAATCTTATTTTCTGTATTTTTTTAAATAAATATATATTAAAAAAATGAATGACACTAATAATAATAATCCTTTTATTGGAAATAAAAAACATATTTTTTTAAAAAATAAAAAAATAAGTGAAAATATTATAAAAATTATAACAGCTACTTTAATTTTAATGGGATTGGCCTATATTTTAGGTGATAGTATTTTGAATAAAAAAATTTATTCAGATATTATTTATCATATATTAAATGAAACAAACAACACAACTAGTTAATAATATATTATTATTACATTTTAATAATCTACTGTATATGACAAATAAACAATTGGAGGAAGATTTTTTACAATGTTTTTTGGATTAATTAATTCTTTAAAATCAGGTGGTATAACCTCAGGTTTAAGATCTTCTTTATATTTAAATCGGCCTTTTGTATCTAAATGAACTTTTTCACCCGGCTGAGTTAAGATTGTTGCTCCAAAATACCATTCTTTTTCAACTCCAAGAGGATTAAGAGTAGTTAATCCATCCATTTACTATTTTCATATAAACTATATACAACAGGGTGCCCCCAAATAGCATTAGAAAGGTGGCAATCTTCTGTGGTCTCATAAAAGTGCTGTTCCTCAAAACCTTTACCTACTAGAAGACGATAAGCAGAAACAGGATAAGTTTCTTTACGACGTTTATAATGATTAACGAGATTAAACTTATCTACTACTGGCCAATCATCAATAGTATTTCTTATTCTTAAAATGGGTTGATAATAACTAGATTTAATATGTCGATTCATCCAGTCATAAGAATGAACTTCAGCAATTGATGGTTGATCAATTAAAAGTTCATATGAGGAAAAGGAAGAAGACGGTTCATTTATGATTTCTCTTTCAATTATATTTTGAAATATAGGTTCTACATGTGAATAAGTATGAGTCTGTAATGGTTTTGCATTATTAGCTAAAGTATAGTAGGCTAAATCTGTTCGATGAGGGACAAGCATATTATGTTCATGTCCGATTTTTAAACATGCATTACTTATAAGTTTATTTTCACGAAATAAATTATTTAAGGCAGGTATTTTTACTTCTACATACCCACTGTGATAATCGCAAGAACAACCATATCCCTTTACGAATTTATTTGAAAGATTTTTATTATTAATATTTAAAACATCAAATATACATGGATCCTTTACATATATCGATAAGTTATCAACATAATTTTCATTATTGTCATTAAAAGTATTTGTATTATAATTATCATCATAATTATCATTATTATTATTTTATTATTATTATCACACCGGCCGATTCCCACCAAGGCAGGGTGGCCCGAAAAAGAAAAACTTTCACCATCATTCACTCCATCACTGTCTTGCCAGAAGGGTGCTTTACACTACAGTTTTTAAACTGCAACATTAACACCCCTCCTTCAGAGTGCAGGCACTGTACTTCCCATCTCCAGGACTCAAGTCCGGCCTGCCGGTTTCCCTGAATCCCTTCATAAATGTTACTTTGCTCACACTCCAACAGCACGTCAAGTATTAAAAACCATTTGTCTCCATTCACTCCTATCAAACACGCTCACGCATGCCTGCTGGAAGTCCAAGCCCCTCGCACACAAAACCTCCTTTACCCCCTCCCTCCAACCCTTCCTAGGCCGACCCCTACCCCGCCTTCCTTCCACTACAGACTGATACACTCTTGGAGTCATTCTGTTTCGCTCCATTCTCTCTACATGTCCGAACCACCTCAACAACCCTTCCTCAGCCCTCTGGACAACAGTTTTGGTAATCCCGTACCTCCTCCTAACTTCCAAACTACGAATTCTCTGCATTATATTCACACCACACATTGCCCTCAGACATGACATCTCCACTGCCTCCAGCCTTCTCCTCGCTGCAACATTCATCACCCACGCTTCACACCCATATAAGAGCGTTGGTAAAACTATACTCTCATACATTCCCCTCTTTGCCTCCAAGGACAAAGTTCTTTGTCTCCACAGACTCCTAAGTGCACCACTCACTCTTTTTCCCTCATCAATTCTATGATTCACCTCATCTTTCATAGACCCATCCGCTGACACGTCCACCCCCAAATATCTGAATACGTTCACCTCCTCCATACTCTCTCCCTCCAATCTGATATTCAATCTTTCATCACCTAATCTTTTTGTTATCCTCATAACCTTACTCTTTCCTGTATTCACCTTTAATTTTCTTCTTTTGCACACCCTACCAAATTCATCCACCAATCTCTGCAACTTCTCTTCAGAATCTCCCAAGAGCACAGTGTCATCAGCAAAGAGCAGCTGTGACAACTCCCACTTTGTGTGTGATTCTTTATCTTTTAACTCCACGCCTCTTGCCAAGACCCTCGCATTTACTTCTCTTACAACCCCATCTATAAATATATTAAACAACCACGGTGACATCACACATCCTTGTCTAAGGCCCACTTTTACTGGGAAAAAATTTCCCTCTTTCCTACATACTCTAACTTGAGCCTCACTATCCTCGTAAAAACTCTTCACTGCTTTCAGTAACCTACCTCCTACACCATACACTTGCAACATCTGCCACATTGCCCCCCTATCCACCCTGTCATACGCCTTTTCCAAATCCATAAATGCCACAAAGACCTCTTTAGCCTTATCTAAATACTGTTCACTTATATGTTTCACTGTAAACACCTGGTCCACACACCCCCTACCTTTCCTAAAGCCTCCTTGTTCATCTGCTATCCTATTCTCCGTCTTACTCTTAATTCTTTCAATTATAACTCTACCATACACTTTACCAGGTACACTCAACAGACTTATCCCCCTATAATTTTTGCACTCTCTTTTATCCCCTTTGCCTTTATACAAAGGAACTATGCATGCTCTCTGCCAATCCCTAGGTACCTTACCCTCTTCCATACATTTATTAAATAATTGCACCAACCACTCCAAAACTATATCCCCACCTGCTTTTAACATTTCTATCTTTATCCCATCAATCCCGGCTGCCTTACCCCCTTTCATTTTACCTACTGCCTCACGAACTTCCCCCACACTCACAACTGGCTCTTCCTCACTCCTACAAGATGTTATTCCTCCTTGCCCTATACACGAAATCACAGCTTCCCTATCTTCATCAACATTTAACAATTCCTCAAAATATTCCTTCCATCTTCCCAATACCTCTAACTCTCCATTTAATAACTCTCCTCTCCTATTTTTAACTGACAAATCCATTTGTTCTCTAGGCTTTCTTAACTTGTTAATCTCACTCCAAAACTTTTTCTTATTTTCAACAAAATTTGTTGATAACATCTCACCCACTCTCTCATTTGCTCTCTTTTTACATTGCTTCACCACTCTCTTAACTTCTCTCTTTTTCTCCATATACTCTTCCCTCCTTGCATCACTTCTACTTTGTAAAAACTTCTCATATGCTAACTTTTTCTCCCTTACTACTCTCTTTACATCATCATTCCACCAATCGCTCCTCTTCCCTCCTGCACCCACTTTCCTGTAACCACAAACTTCTGCTGAACACTCTAACACTACATTTTTAAACCTACCCCATACCTCTTCGACCCCATTGCCTATGCTCTCATTAGCCCATCTATCCTCCAATAGCTGTTTATATCTTACCCTAACTGCCTCCTCTTTTAGTTTATAAACCTTCACCTCTCTCTTCCCTGATGCTTCTATTCTCCTTGTATCCCATCTACCTTTTACTCTCAGTGTAGCTACAACTAGAAAGTGATCTGATATATCTGTGGCCCCTCTATAAACATGTACATCCTGAAGTCTACTCAACAGTCTTTTATCTACATACATGAATACATGCCGGTCCATCATTATCTTTTTCACCAATTACTGGTAACATTCCTGGCATGGAACATTCTACACATACACCATCATTAATTGGATTAAATGTAGAAATATCGACATTATTTGAATCTTGAGACCATCCTATTCGACTACACCCATTAATATAAGTAAGTTTGTCAGTAGGCTGATCACAATTTAAACCTTCAAAAAATCCATGTGTAGTACATTTACACTTAAATGAATACTCGTCCCATATCAATTTACCTAAAGTTAATGGACAGGAAGGAATAGAAAAATTTGACAATGAAGATGGAACTTCAAACCAATATCCTTCTTGCCAGTTCGAATTAGCATTCATTAATAAATCTCCATTATTTTTATCATAAAGAGGATAAGGAAGAGAAATGCAACATTTTTTCATATAATTTCCTTCATTATTAATGTATTTAATTTCATTTTCCCATATTTTACATAAATTTATTTTTTTATTTGTATTATTATTGACATTAGTTGATAAAATAAATAATAAAGGATTATTATTTTCTAATTGTTTATTATTATTAATATCATTATCCCATTTTATTGTATTATTTGAAATGATATTTCTTATGCTATTATAATGAAATTTATTTTTTAAATTTTGAATATGTTCACCTGATATTAATAATGTACATAATAATAAATATATAAGAATAAGTAAATATATTAATATTGTCATTTTTTTATTTATATTTTATTCATAGATAAATATGAATCATAACAGTTATTGACGGAACCTAATGATGATGATGGTGGTGGTGGTGGTGGTTGATACAAACGAGGTTTACCAAAAATTACTTTATAATGCCATGAAGGTGGAGGAGGAGGTGGAGGAGGTGGAGGTGGAGGAGGAGGTGGAGGAGGTGGTGGTGTAGGAGGAGGAGGAGGTGGAGGAGCTGGAAATGAAGGAGGGGGTAGTAGTGTGGATGAAGGTAGAATTGTAGTCATATTTATGTCTCTTAAACTACAATAATGTGGTGATTTATTATTATACTGTTTCAATGAAGATTTCTTTAGATATATATTAATAATAAAAATTATATAAATAATGATTATTAATATTATTATACCACTTAATAATATCCAATGATAATATAAAATATTTAAAAAATAAATATCTGATATTTTAAAATGGTTAACGTTTAAAGGAAAATTTGTAGTATCTATATTAATAGATTTTTTAAGAACTGATAATCCATAATATTTATTAATTTCAATTTTATCAGTTTGTAATAAATTTGTATTGTATGATATAAATAATAATTTTTTTTCAGTTTCATAAATAATACAATTACCTTTTAGAGTAAAAATACCAACACCTTGAAGTAAAATATTATCTGAATAAGTTTTATCATTACAATTTATTATTAATTTAATATTATAACTACTTGAATAAATCCAAGTATTATTTCTAATACGATAAAAGAATGGAGTAAAATTTCTAGTTAACTGATATTGACATTTTTCAATATTTGAATTAACAAACATAGCAGTTACACATTGATCTGATTTGTATAAATTTGTATTTGTATTTAAATAGCAATATGCTTTACCAAAATTTTCTTTCTTATTTGAAATTATTTCACATGAATCCAAATTAGAAAGAGTCATAAACCATGTATTATTTCGAAAGACTACTAAATATTTTTCATTGGTTATTTCTAATGAAATACCCCATTCATTATTTATATTAGTAAAAGTAGGTATAATTGAATAGATAATACCAGAATAAATTCCAAATTGTCGATATTGTATTGGAATATTAACACTTATAAAGAAAGTAGTTAAATTTTGTTTAAAAATTGAAACATGTGATAATTTGTAATAAATATATAAATCTGTAAAAACATTAATATTTGGTAATTTATTACTAATATTTAAAATATTTTCTTTTAAAATATTTGAGTTTATTAAATAAGGTGATAAACGTTTTTCCACATACATCAAATTTAATTCGAATATAATATATTCAAATTGATTTATTAATTTACTTAAAAACATATACATTATATATAAATTATCAAGAACATTAATCTCAACAGAATTTATATTTAAAATATTGTTTGGAATTTTAAAAATATTATTTAAAGATATTATTTCATGATAATGTGTTTTTGGTTGTAATAATAAAGATTCTGAATATTTAATAAATGATTGTAATTGTTCATTAGTAATGTTATCTAATATTTGAAGAATTAAATTATTATTAAAATTTTTACCTTTTTTCTTATTAGCAATTAATTTTGTCATACCACTTAAAAGATTATAAAAATTATTAAAATTTAAACTGTAAACAATTTCATATTCTCCAGTTATTCCTTCAACTTGATATTGAGGAATAAAAAAAACTCCAGATTTAATAATAGTCGTCTCTATTGCAGTTGTTGTTGTTGTTGTTATATGTTGTTGCTCAAACAATGATTGGTGTACAAATAATAATAATATTATTATTAATTTCTTCCACATTATTCTGTGTATGAACAATAAAACTTAGTAATAAAAATGATATTTATACTACTATGAAGTTTCTTTTTATTTTTAAAAATAATTAAAAGTTTTAGATAAAAAAAATGAATACTTTTAATAAATCATCTAAAGTTTTTGTTACATCTTATGAAAAAAATAACCCTTTAATAATATGTGGCAATATAAAGAATAAAAATAATTCTTATTCAATTAATAATTTACTTAGTACACCAGAAGGTCAAAATTTTATATTATGGGCTAATAGAAAATATATTATTGATAAATTAATGAGAAATTTAACAATGCCAATAATACAAGATTCCAACAATTTTAAAGAAGATACTGCAATTATAGGATGTTTACCTTCTCAAGTTCTAAAACTGTCTAATAGTAATGAAAATCAATTTTTTATTGATCCTCGACGGTTAACTAATTGGTTTATACATATAATTAGTAAAATAGCTTCATTTGAAATTATTTTTCCCAATAAAATAAACGAAAATGATAAATGGACTTTTTATATTAGAGATTCTAATGTATTTTTACCTAAAGGAGGAAAGACTAATATTCAAGAAATTCTATCATCAGCTTTATCTACTTTTAATATTGAAAGTATAATGAGTGAATATGAAAACGAAAATAGTGAGAATGAATTTCTGTCTGTTATCCACATCTTTAAATTGTTAATTCCTAAATTACAAAAACTAATTACACCAGCATCAACTTCACGAAAAAGAACTCACAGTGGATATAATAAAATTAAAATATCAAATGAATTTAATAAATTACTTGATGAAAATAATTTTTCATCTACACTTGAAAAATGGACAGAAGACTCTATTAAAAATATTGATAGAAAAATTAGTGAATATCAGTCTTATATTTTAAATTGTGTAGCTAATGTTAATAATAAGGATACATGGGCAGTAAAAGAATTTTTATCAGAAACAATAAAACAACCTAATATTCCAATTTATTTAAATGAAAATATTTCATTTCCAACAATGATTCATTCTATAGGTGAAATTTTTAATATTTTACTATTAGATATTTTACCCAAAGAATCAATGGAAGCTGCTATAAATGGATCATTCTTTCATATGATTTATTTAAAAGATATTAATCTTTTAAATAGTTTTAAAACTTTTGTATTTTTACCTATTTTATATCGTTTAATTAATGTATGTTATGAAGATAATTCACCAATAATTAATGAATCAATTAATTATTTAGAATATAAATATAAAAATATATATCAATATTTAATAGAATTTCAATCTAAAAAACCGATATGGATACATAGCAATAATACATCATTAATATCATGGTTTAACGAAAATTGCGAAGATACAATACATTTTTTGTATAATGTTTCATTATTATGTGAAAATCTTTTAGATACTGAAAATTTTACTGATGTTTTATATTGGGCAATGAATGGAATTCGAAAAAATGGCTTTGAATTTTATTTGGTTATAATTTTAATAATGTACAAAAACAGTATTACAATTCAAAATGCTAAAAAAGGAAATTTAATGAATAAACAAAATAAAATATTAAATGCTAAAAATATTATTTCTCCACTCTTTCGTATAATAGTATGTTTTTATGATTACATTAGAAGTATACCATCAGAATTAATAACAATGGATATTCTTAACAGTAATAATTTTGGTGAATCTCCAAAATATCGTAGTATTATAGTGACAGCACTTCAAGATTTTTTAAAAGAAAATAAGGATCTTATAACAATGATTATATAAAACATTTAAGACGAATATCCGGAATCATTAGAGACTTTCAATTTTTTCTTTTTTTCTTTTTCCAAATTATTATTAGTTGTCATCCTTTTGATATTATCATTAGAAGAAGATGATGATGGTGGTGTTATGTCTATTATTACATTAGAAATATTGTCATCATTATCAGTATTATTAGTATTATCAGTATTATTAGTTATATCCAGTGTTGTAGTATTATCATCACAATCAGATTTTATTAAATCTTCATTTCCATTATCTGTTTTTTTCTTGATTGAAGGAATATTATCATTACCATCATTAGTATTAGTTACTTGAAAGATGATAAGTTCTTTACTCCATAAAGTCGGTTGTTTTTTCTTTCCTTGTTCAACAGTAATTTTATATTTATTTTCTTTATTTTCTAAACAATTTAAAATTTGTTTCATAATATTTTCTATTTCATATTTATCATTCGTAATTGAATTGATAGTTTTAAACAAAATTATAAATTTTTCATTTGTATTTTCAATTTCCATAGTTGAATATTTATATTTAGCAGTAGTATTTTTTTTATGAACTGCTGTATTTTTCGTGTTTTTTACCATGCTGCTAGTTTTATGTTGATTAAATATTATGCTAGTGTTCATCTTATATATACTTATCTTTATTTGATTAAAAAAAAAATAAATGAAATATATAATATAAATATAAGTTTCATTTATATATTGTATATAATAATGAAATGGTTATTACCAGAATATAAATTTAGAAATATAAATTTAAGTATTGATAAAGCCTTTTTAGGAAAATCTGTATTTAAAATTGGAAAAGATGAAAATGAAAATAAAAATGAGTCATTATATTATTCCATTGAACCTTTACAAATTTCTTATAATACATATCAAGATATTGTTAATAATATTTGTAAAGTTACAAATATAAAAAGTAAGTTTTCTTTTTCTAATGATAATAATAATGATAATAATACAATTAAATATAATTATTTACATATTTCTAAATTAACAAATCATATAGTTAAATCAGACATAAAATATTTTATTACATTCAGTCAATCTATATGTCCTGATTGTAAATTTGTTAATTGTGTATTATGTTCCAATCAAAATCAATTTAAGCGTTATATGAGAAATTATCGTGATTTAACCCAAACTAATAGAAAACATTATCCACTCTATATAACTTGTTATCAATGTAAAATAACTTTCAAACCGAATATTGAATTATTATCTCAAGTTTTCCCTTATATTTCTTCTACAACTGACAACAATAATGATTCTCAATCTACTTCCAAAATTTTAAATTTTATCTGTCATAAGATTAATGAAAGAAAAAAATTTTTTAAATCATTTAATAATTGGCAATGTCAATTATGTAAGGACAAATTCGAACATTCGTATATAGAATTTCTGTCTTATTTAGAACAACTTAACATTTCTGCAGTGAATATTATTAATGATAACACTAATTTTCTTTTTAAAACTTCTAAAGCTTTGTTTGATAGACTTAATAAAGAATCGCAGTTAGAATTAAAAAATGATTCTGCTAATTTAGGATATAGTCTTTGTGTTAAATTATCCAATAACAATTTTCGTATTGTACCTCCATTTTCTTTCCTTATGGATTATCAAAGAACATTTCAATTTTATAATCGATTAATAAGTGATCCTTCAATTTCTTTATTCAATATAAAAACAAGTTATGGATCAGTAAGTGGACGAATGAGAAAAGGTAAATATGCTTTTATACGCCAACATGGTCATAATAAAAGATATGTCGGATCTGCAAGATTAGTTATAACTCCTTGCTATTCAATAGAACCAGATGAATGTATTTTACCTATTAATGTATGGAGACGACTAGATTGTCCCCGTTATATTCTTGCTCATAGGTATCCAACTTTAGATGATAGAAATTTTACTCTACATCGTATAGCTTTTGTTTGGATATATCCAGTTATGGCAATTCCTACGAGTATTGTTCATGGAAATCATGCTGATTTTGATGGAGATGCAATGCAAGTTATTCCAATGAGTAATAATCTTGCTTCTGAAATTGAAGCTATAACCCTTTTTCATCCGAGTAATAATATGATAATTCAAGATGGATTACGTGTATCTTTTGATCATGATGAAATTTTAACTCTTTATTATTTATATGGATTTAAACGAAAAGAAATACATGATGCTCTGTATTATATGGCTAAAAATAAATCATCTATTGAAGCATATAATATTTTTATACAACTCAGAAAAGTTTGTCATTTTATTTGGCATAATCAAATGGTTTTTACAATTTCTTATAAAGATTTACTTGAATTTATTGATTTAGATAAATCTATAAGTTATATTGATTTCATAGAAAAAAAATTTCCAAAAGTTACGGATTTCAATACAATTAAAGAAATGATTCTTTCACAATCCTCTCGCTTCTCGAAAGATCATTTGTGGCAAATAGTAGGTCAAATAAATGAACAAGCTCGTACAAGTTTTCTACAAGGAATGAATCGACAATCTTTTATTAATATGGCGATGTTATCACGGGATGCTTCAAATAAAGATATTGCCTATCATGGATATACCTATATTAAACTGTTATATTGTACTTGTAATATTGTATATGGTTATGATGGTCGAATTTATACTTCTGATGGTATTTTAGTAGCTGATCATATTGAAGATATTCTTTAAATTTAAAAAAATGGAAAATTTTATTCCAATTATTCCTGTAACGCTCAATAATGAATCTTCATTGTTGTTTGATTCAAATATTACTACTCAAACATCACAATCATTATCATCATCAATTCCATCCTTACCATTTTCTCATACACTTTCATCTTCACCTATATCTGTATTACCACCACTTTCACTAAATAATGATAATAATAATAATAATAATAATAATAATAATAATAATAATAATAATAATAATCAACAGCCACTATCACCTATTGTTTCATTAATTAATTCTCCTTCTCCATCATCTATTTCTTCACAATCTTGTATAGTTTCTCCAACAATGAATCTCCACAACTATAAATATGAAAATTATAAAAATGAAAAAATAATTAAGGATAATAAAGAAAATAATAATAATAGTAACAGTAGTCTTTATGGACAAACATTTACACTTAATCTTAAGAAAAAGAATAAAGACCTTCGCAAATATCTTCTAAAAATGTATATAAATAAAAAGATTATAAATACAGAGAATGATCCAATATATAATTTTATAAATGATATAATTGGTGGTCAAAATATTGATGATATGTCTGATTTAGAATTACAGCGTACTTTAAAATTAATATCTGTTGTTCAAAATATATTTTCAGATCAATCTGACATAGAATATTTTATTGAATTATTTCAGGATGTTTCTCATAGAATTCAAGAAGTTATGTTGAAAAAATATCCTAAATCAAAATCTACAATAGAAATTGTTCATCAAAATTTTACAAAAATGTTGAATCGAATTAGGAAAAATAAAAATGAACATATTGAAAAACTTTTTATACTTTCTTCTTTGGAATTTAACAATAAAAATTTATCACTTTATAAACCTCCTTCCTTAAAATCTATTATTGGAAAAACAACTATACATACTATTTTATGCTTAATACTTTATTACAGTATAAATTATATTAGTAATTGTAAAAAGTTAGAATCAAATACTAATGAAACAGAAGAAGAATCATCAGCAGCAGAAGAAGAAGCTAATACATTTTTTAAAAATATTTATAATAATTATAATACTATGAATTATAATGATGATGAATATAAAGATAATATTCATCATCTTTCTAGAGATGATGATGATAAGAGCGAGAATAATGAGAATAATGAGAATATTATCAGTGATGAGAGTATACACAAAAAAATGAAATTATTTAATGAAAACACAATTAGATTTTAAGTCTATATTTTGCGTCTTTTTGTTTAATTTTCTTAATTAATTTCTTTAGGATTTTTTTATCATTATTCATGTATAAATTAAAGTATTCTTCAGGAATAGATATATCACTCAAATAAAATTGTGTTGTACTTTCTTGAACTGTAGCAATTATATTAAATAAACTTATATATAAGTAGTCAATAGGCATATGTTCATAATTAAATTTTAAAATATTTTTTAATCTATTATAATCATATTCTGATATATTATTTGTATCTATTTTCCATGCTTGTGGATAATACAATGAATTGTATACAAATTTATTTGTTATTTTAATTGTAACAGGATGCCATTTTTCTTGATGAATATTTTGCCATGTATAACTAATAGCATATTTTAAATTAAATTTTTCTAATCCATAAAATTGAAGAATATCATCATTAATTTTTTTCATTTTAATTTTTAAAGTTGAACTTATATATTTATATATATTAAATACATTTTGTCGATGATTGGCTACTTGTTTAAAATAATTCATAATCATTAAATCTTCCCATAAATAGGTTGCTAAATTTGGAATATCTATTATTGAATCTTTTTCATTATGATAGTCTATAGTAATTCTTTGTAATTGTAAGAATTCTATATCTTTATTTTCTAAATATTTATTTTGAATAGCTTTATTAAAAATGTGATTTTCAATTTCTCTCAAAATAATTGTTGGAACACTTATTATATTAGAAACAAAAATATCAGCAATGAAATATAAAATGCATTCATCTTCATTAAATATTTTTAAATAATTTCTAATTAATAAATTTTTAAGTTTATAACTTTTAAATATTGTTAGGAATTTATTATAATTAAATTTCATAATTACTTATATATTAAATATAAATAAAAATTGTTGAATACCATATATATATAAATACATACATAAAAAATAAAATAATATGAATAAAATTTTATCATATCAACCAGAAATATTTAATGCTACTACTACTACTACTACTACTACTACTACTACTACTACTACTACACCTTTTATTTCTACATCTATAACAATACCAGCAGATTCACTTAGTAATCAAAATGTAGATGATAAAGATTTTTTGCAAGATATTTTCTTTTTAAGACATATACAATATTTAGAAAATGAAAAAAAATCTCCTGTTCTTATTGTATTAGACTTTGATAATACTTTAGCAGTATATGATAGCAAACAACATTTACAATTAAATTTTACAGATTATTTTCCTAGTGTATATACTCGTCCTTTTCTTTATGAAACTTTAGATTATTTTAAATCTGTAAATAAACATAATATTCTTATTTTATGGACAGCAGGTAAACGTACATATATTCATAATATGATAACATTACTTAATATTGCTCAATATTTCAATCATATTTTAACTTATAATGATTGTGTTTTATCAAAAAAGAAATTCAATGTGAAAAAATCTTATAAATATATTATAAATAAGTATCCTCAATATTCAGATATGAGATCAATTTTAATTGATAATTATGCTATATATAATTCTTTGGGAATAAGATATAATGGTAATAAAAAAAAAATAAAAAAAACAAAAAATATATATAATTTAATAATATCAATTAAACCTTATACAATATTAGATGTAGTAAAGAGTTACGGTGCATTTAATATAAAACCTCATCTTATTAAAAATATTGATACATTCATTAAGTATAAAGGGTTAAAAGGAATAAAAAATGAAGTAAAATGGAATAATAATAATTTAAATGATGGGAAACCATGTTATGGAGATACAGCTTTATTATCATTAATCTTTTTTTGTGAAAAAAAAATTTTCGGAAATGAAAATTTTAAACATAATAGTTCTTCACCATTATTTCCATCAGATCCATCATATTATGTTATTATGTATAAAAATAATCAATTAAATATTGAAGCTGATGTTAATATTGATAGTAAACAATGTCGACCTCTTATATGGATGAAAATAATTAATTAAAAATCATCATTACTATATAAAGTATCAGTTGTAAATTTATATTTATCTTTTGAATTTATATATGTATTAATAGATTTCATCATTACTATTTAAAGTGATATCAGTTGTTAATTTATAATTATCTTTTGAATCCATATATGTATTAATAGAATCAAAAGATTTTTCTACGTCAAGCATATTTTCTAACATTGTAAGTTGAATATTTACACGGTCTTCTAAAGTTTTAATTTTTTTTAGTTCTGAATAATTTATATTTCCTACTAATTCTTTTTTAGAAAGCAATTCTAAATATGATGATTGATAATTGTGAATTTGTGATGAATAGAGATCACTTAATTGTTTTTGATATAGTATATTTTCAGTTTCTATTGTTTTTATTTTTTCATTAAAATGTGTTTGAAGTTCTTTTGTTTTGTAATCTAATTCATCATATTTATTTATTATATCTTTAATATATTTGCACAATAAATAAGAAAAATGTATAAGTTGAATAAAACCAGTATCGAAAGGATATAGATTGGTACGTTGAAGGAATGTTATTAAATTTTCTAATTGGTTATATACTTCATAAAATCGTGTTTTAAAAGTATCATTATGGATATTTATTTCTTTAATGGCTACTTTAATTAAAGCATATATAATAATATGTAAATATGATGTCCCTAAAAATGGTGCAATGCTTGAATAATCTTTAAAAATATTAAATTCAGTAATTGTATTAATATTTTTAAGATTTTTAATAATTTCAATATCTTCATTAGAGTTTGAGTTTTCAGATAATTTTAATAAATTATAACATATTATTTGAGGTAAGGGTAATAAATCGATATGTACATTTACAGTTAGTTTTTTATTTTTTAAAAGAGATTCATAAATTGATTTTTCTAAATCTATATAAATTTGTAATGCCATTTTAAAATTATTGTCATTTATTGCACTATTAAAAGTTATTATTTGTGTAGGAGGAGGTACTGACATAATTTTATATATTTTTTAATTATCAATATGTGTTACAATAGGTAACATAGGGTGGCCATAAAGAGTGGATGGTAAATATTTGATAACTTCAGTTATAAAACTTTTATTAGAATGACGCATGTTTTCAATAGGAGATATATTTTTCTCTAAAAGACATTTTAAATGAAGCATAGCATGTATTAAAATAACACATATATTAAGTGCAGAAATTCCCATTCCTTGTAAACTAGTATTAAATATTTTCCCTGTTGATGCATTAATATAAGTATTATACAAAATTCGATGAGCACCCAAAACTTTAAATCGTTTATCAATACGATTATTATGTGAAATAGGTAAACTATACGAATCTAATCCACTAATTAAAGAATGATTATTGTTACTACTACTTTCAATTTTATCTGTACTCTTATATAAATTTTGTAATTCTTGTTCAGAATAAAAGATAAAAATGGTTTGGTTAGAATTATCAAAATAAACGTGAATATATTCATTATCTTGAGGATTAATGAGTTTTCCATCTAATAAATTACGATCACCTTCAAGAGCTAATTTTATTATTGAGTTAAATTCAGGAACAGATTTCATAATTTCAAAATCAATAAAATAATATTTTAAAATTGTTGTTTTATTTTTAAAGAAAAATTCAAAAATATATTCATCTGCAGTCCAAAATAAATTTTCTACAGTTTTTGTTTTCAATTGTTGAGCAATGTAATTCATAAATCTAATCCAATTGTCATAAACTTTATTCATGGCAAAATTAGCACTTTCATGAACGTAAATTAAAGCAGCAATTGGAGTAGCTTCGATTATTTGAGTATTTCCCAGAGATTCTTCAATATATTGTAATCTTCTTTCTATTCTATGAAGCTGAGTTAATTCAGATAAATTATAATCATCTATGTAATTACTAGAATTTAAATATTTTTCATTCTTTTTATGACCATCACTATAATGATAGGAATCTTTTGAACATAAAGATCCTACCGCTGTTTGAATAAAATCTTTGTTTATTTCTTCTTCTTCTTTTTCCTCTTTCTCTTTATATTCTTCTTCACTGGTTTTATAGTTTTCATTAAATTTTCGTTTTGAATTTGTTTTAGTTTTTTTAATTGTAGTATTAAATTCTTCATTTGTTCGATGGTAACAGTGACATTGTTCTTTATCATTAATTGGTTTAATTTCAATATCTTTTTTTTTTTTAAAGTGCAATTATTCATTATCTTTTTTTTATTACTACTTTAAATATATATTAAGTTAAAAACACATAATTTAGTTATTATGGGAGTTCATTCATTTAGTAAAAGTTTATCAAAAAGTAGAATTATATTTACAGTTCAAAATGAATCAAAAATTGAAGAGTTTTTATCTGATTCCTTAGGTCAGTCACCATCATCATATAATAATTTAAAATATATTGGTATTGATGGTTCAATTTTCTTTCATTCTTATTCAGTAGAAGATAGAATTCCAGGAACAGTAGATATAAATGCAACAGCATTAAAAATAAGCAATATTGTTTGTGGCTACTTAAATACATTAACATATATACTATATAATGATAAAAATAATACAAATTATCAAAAAAATAAAATTATTCTCCATTTTGTTATGGATGGTAAACAAATTTATATGAAAAATAGAAATGTAAAAAAGTATAAAGATATTTTTTCTTTACTTTCTCCACATGAGAAATTAATACTAGAAAAATGTACAATTTCTCAATTAGAAAATAATCTAAAAAAAATTAATCAATCTAATGATATAAATTATCAAGTGTTTTTACTTTCATCAAAAAATATACCTTTTGAACAACGTATAGAAGGAGAATTATTATTGTATCAATTTATAAATAAAATTAATTTATTTAATCAAAATAATAGTAAAAATAATCGATACATAATTATTAGTAATGATTCAGATATTTATGCCACATGTATTTTAAGACAAGATTTACAACTCATTATAATTTGTCCTCCTTTAATTAATAATGAAAAAGAAATGTATCCATGTATAAGTATTAGTAATTATAATTATATATTAAAATCAATTAAAATGAATAATTTACAATTATTTCATTTTACACTACTTTATTTCATATTTTTTGGTAGCGATTATAACTTAGGTTTAGTTTCATGTTGGACAAAAAGTAAAGAACTTATAATTAAAAATGCTGTTCTTGCTGGTCAGACTAATATAATATTTATTTTTTCTCAAATGCGTAGAAATTATTCAAAAGCAAATGAAAAAATAGTATTTGATAAATTTGGGGTAGTAAATTATGAATATTATTTAATAATTTTTAAACTAATAATATATGAAGCTATACAAAGTATTAAGTATTATAAATCATTAGGAAAATTTACCCCTTCTCAATTACTTCTTTATGAAAATAATGATATAAAAATTCTAGTTAAAACAATGAAATTATGATTCTATACATTTGTTAAATTCATTAGTCAATTTTTGTCCAAAATTGTCATTAGGATTATAATAAATTCGTATTATTGGCTGAATAATAATATTTTGTTTTTTCTCATTAATTAAATATGCATGTTTTTTTAAACGTCCTAATTTTATATTTTTCTTTGGAAAAATATTTTCCATTTTGCACTTTATTTGATTAATGGGAATAGTATTAAAATTGTAGTTTTTCATGTTATATTTGACTGCACTTTTAAAAATGTGAAAAGTTGTATTCCATTTTATAACATCAGTAAAAGCCCATAAAATTATTTTTGTATTCTTAATAAATTTCTCATCATAAAAATATTCTTCACACTTCCATTTTTTATGCCATTTTTCTCCAGTAAGATTATTAGTTATAATGTAATGTAAAATATCAATTTTCAATATTGAGTCTGTAACAATGTAGACTGGACGTTGTAGAAGACTAGGAAAAGTAAATTTCTTATGAGCGACGATTTTATCCACAGCATCTAGTAATAAACTTATAACTTCTGAACTTGTTACAAACTTCTTATTATCTTCAATTGAAGTTAATAATGTTCCATTCGAATCAAATATTTCTATTTTTTGAATACAACAGTATTTTTTTGTCTTTTTATTATTATTACTTAGTCCTGTACTAGACAAGTAAAAAGAATATGAATCTTCACTTTTTATATTCTTTTCATTACTATGTATTAAATTCATATTAATAAATATATCATGAGAAAAAAATGGTAAGTTTATCTTTTTATTTTTTTCACTCATTATTTGATGATAAAATTGGTGATGAAAGTAGTGGTGTAGATGTTGTTGTTAAATCTTCAGAAGAAGAAGAAGAATTAGGTAATGGATGATGTGACTGTTGATGCTGATCTGGTGGTTGTGATGG
This sequence comes from Cherax quadricarinatus, assembly GCF_038502225.1. Taxonomy (NCBI): domain Eukaryota; kingdom Metazoa; phylum Arthropoda; class Malacostraca; order Decapoda; family Parastacidae; genus Cherax; species Cherax quadricarinatus. The sequence goes on from NW_027195608.1 coordinate 73,996, forward strand.
GTTTATACCTCCTTTATATTGGAGGTTACTGGGTGAATAGTTGGTCGTGTTGTTATTATTATTTGGATGAAAAAGTATTGGATATTGTGGTAGTGGAAGAGGAGGAGGAGGAGGAGGTAGATAATAACAATACATAGGCATTGAAGTATTTAATTGTTGTTGTTGTTGTTGTTGTTGTTGTAAATAATAAGGATTATGAGAAGACATTAAAGGAAAATTTTGTTGTTGTTGTTGTTGTTGTTGTTGTAATATATTTATTTGATTTTCTTTTAATAATTTAAAGCGATCATGTAAAATTTTTTGAATTTCTGAAACTTGCTTTTCTGTTTCTTTATTTCTTTGTTCTTCATTTAACTGAATACAATTTTTAATATAATCATCAATTATTTTTGTTATTTCATCATTTTTAATATTTTTTGTCCATTCTAATGTAGGTCTAAATGGAAATGAAGGAAGACTAGATAGTAATTTTATAAGAGATTCTATTAAAGATTCAAGAGATTCTTTTGAAATATAATTTAATGTATCATCTTCTGTAATAATAGGCAAATTTGATGGAATTATATTATTATCCAAAAAATTTTGCATATCATCAGGGAATTTAGAAGAATCAATAATCATATTTTTACCTATCTTTTTAAAATTAAAAACATTAGATTCCATAATTAATATTATTTATTTTTATTTATAAAACTAATTATGAATATTTATTTAAACTAAATTTAATTTTTTTTAATATCCTTTTTTTTTTCTTTTTCAGATGTAGAATATTGTTAGAAGATGGGTGGAGTGAAGTGTGGAATTTGTGAGAGGGAGGGGCATAGATAAGCTCATCCAACATTTACTGGATAAAAATTTTCTTAACTGGCAACTGTGTACTGTTAACGAGAGAAGGAAGGTTCAGCACTTTTTTCATATTAGTATGCTTATGAATTTAGTGATGAGATGGCTAGTGTTATTTTCTCTAAAAGAGCTCCTCAGAGAGTATTTAGACATAATTTAAAAAGATATTGTGTTAACTTCAGATATTTCACACTGAAACGAAGTAAACTAAAAGGAGCAAATGAAAATGACCTTAGATCATATGCCATAAAAGGAATTTATTACTATCATAGAAATAATGGTGTAACTCCATCAGCATTTGCCTATATGTGTCATTTTTGTGATTCAATTATTCAAGTGAACAAACTTTCTGAACATAGTTGTTCAAAAAATAGAAAAAACCTTCATAATAACACACCTAAATTAATAGATAAAATTTTATCTATCATACATACATGCACAAATACTTCTTCACCACATAAAGGAGTAAATTACTGCAAAAGAAGTGAATCACTTTTCAAAAAATTTAACATTGATGATTTACAAAAAGATGGAATATTTCTGAATGCCTCTTCATTCCCACCAAGATTTCACTGTAGGTGTTGTGATGTTTTCTATTATTTGGATGATTTTAGTAATTCTGAAGAACTCTTTGAAGAACATTTAAAAGTAAAGAAAAAAATAGAAGATCCTAATAATCTTTCACATTATTTAAATGAACTTATAGAATGTGAACCTAATATTTATAAGACAGTCTCAGTTGATGATGTTCCTTATGTAAGTGAAGTATTAAAACAGAGAATTTATTATACTAGAAGTATACATTTCACCAAAAAGGATTTATTATATGATATAATTGCATATAAAAAAATCTTTGAAAAAACAGTTCCTGGTGAAATAAATAATGGGAAAAGAAAAACAGATGACATTAATAAAATAAAAAATAAGAAAATGAAATGTGATGAAAATTCACAACTGCAACAAGATCAAAAAAAAGAAGCTGCAGCAAATATTGAACTTAATAATGCAGTACAATCAATGTTATTAAATGAAGGATTAATAACAGATAATAATTATTCAATACAAGACAACCAATATTTTCAGTCTACAAATTATATTCCAGTTAATGAAGAACAAGTAAAACAAGTTTTTTTATACACTCAGAATTCAGTGGTTGATAAAGGACATTTATCTCATGATGAAAAAACTTCAGTACAAGAAACTTATCAATGTGTTCAAACTACTCAACCTACTCAAACTACTCAACCTACTCAGCCTACTCAGCCTACGAAGTACTTTTCATTTAGAAAAATAAATGATGATCAACCTTTAATAGAACTAATAAGTAATGAGAAATTTGTAGATCAGTTCTTAGAAACAACAACTGAAATGCATCCTCCTTCAACAACTGAAATGCATCCTCCTTCAACAACTGAAATGCATCCTCCTTCAACAACTGAAATGCATCCTCCTTCAACAACTGAAATGTATCCAACTGAAATGCATCCTCCTTCAACAACTAAAATGTATCCAACTGAAATGCATCTTCCTTCAATAACTACTCTTTCAACAACTGAAATATATCTCCCTTCAACAACTGAAATGTATCCAACTGAAATGCATCTTCCTTCAATAACTACTCCTTCAACAACTGAAATGTATCCCCCTTCAACAACTGAAATGCATCCTCCTCCACCACCTCCACCTAAAATTCAACCTTCATTACCACAACAACTAGAAAATATTTCAAATTTCATAGAAACATTAAATGATGTAGATATGAACTTTGATATAGCAGCACCATCACCATACACTGTAAAACTTATTAATCAGGTGGATAGTGAAGCAGAAAATATAAATTTTCCTGAAGACAAAATACAAGAGGTAACAAAAATAGTTGATCATTCAAAAAAAATGTTAACGACACTCTCAGTTATAAAAAATAAAGTGCAAGTTTGTTGGAAAACATATTTTGAAAATATAAAAAAATGTGTTGGTAAGTAATATAAATTTTTATGTTGAATTTTATATATTTTTATAAAATATTATAAATAATTTTATTTTTATAATAAACAAATTTATTTATATTTAACTTTATAAAACTGGGATGCTTAAATGTGCATGGATGTAGTGCGGATGACAAGAAACAGATGATTGCTGATGTTATGAATGGAAAGAAGTTGGATGTCCTGGCTCTAAGCGAAACAAAGCTGAAGGGGGTAGGAGAGTTTCAGTGGGGGGAAATAAATGGGATTAAATCTGGAGTATCTGAGAGAGTTAGAGCAAAGGAAGGGGTAGCAGTAATGTTAAATGATCAGTTATGGAAGGAGAAAAGAGAATATGAATGTGTAAATTCAAGAATTATGTGGATTAAAGTAAAGGTTGGATGCGAGAAGTGGGTCATAATAAGCGTGTATGCACCTGGAGAAGAGAGGAATGCAGAGGAGAGAGAGAGATTTTGGGAGATGTTAAGTGAATGTATAGGAGCCTTTGAACCAAGTGAGAGAGTAATTGTGGTAGGGGACCTGAATGCTAAAGTAGGAGAAACTTTTAGAGAGGGTGTGGTAGGTAAGTTTGGGGTGCCAGGTGTAAATGATAATGGGAGCCCTTTGATTGAACTTTGTATAGAAAGGGGTTTAGTTATAGGTAATACATATTTTAAGAAAAAGAGGATAAATAAGTATACACGATATGATGTAGGGCGAAATGACAGTAGTTTGTTGGATTATGTATTGGTAGATAAAAGACTGTTGAATAGACTTCAGGATGTACATGTTTATAGAGGGGCCACAGATATATCAGATCACTTTCTAGTTGTAGCTACACTGAGAGTAAAAGGTAGATGGGATACAAGGAGAATAGAAGCATCAGGGAAGAGAGAGGTGAAGGTTTATAAACTAAAAGAGGAGGCAGTTAGGGAAAGATATAAACAGCTATTGGAGGATAGATGGGCTAATGAGAGCATAGGCAATGGGGTCGAAGAGGTATGGGGTAGGTTTAAAAATGTAGTGTTAGAGTGTTCAGCAGAAGTTTGTGGTTACAGGAAAGTGGGTGCAGGAGGGAAGAGGAGCGATTGGTGGAATGATGATGTAAAGAGAGTAGTAAGGGAGAAAAAGTTAGCATATGAGAAGTTTTTACAAAGTAGAAGTGATGCAAGGAGGGAAGAGTATATGGAGAAAAAGAGAGAGGTTAAGAGAGTGGTGAAGCAATGTAAAAAGAGAGCAAATGAGAGAGTGGGTGAGATGTTATCAACAAATTTTGTTGAAAATAAGAAAAAGTTTTGGAGTGAGATTAACAAGTTAAGAAAGCCTAGAGAACAAATGGATTTGTCAGTTAAAAATAGGAGAGGAGAGTTATTAAATGGAGAGTTAGAGGTATTGGGAAGATGGAGGGAATATTTTGAGGAATTGTTAAATGTTGATGAAGATAGGGAAGCTGTGATTTCGTGTATAGGGCAAGGAGGAATAACATCTTGTAGGAGTGAGGAAGAGCCAGTTGTGAGTGTGGGGGAAGTTCGTGAGGCAGTAGGTAAAATGAAAGGGGGTAAGGCAGCCGGGATTGATGGGATAAAGATAGAAATGTTAAAAGCAGGTGGGGATATAGTTTTGGAGTGGTTGGTGCAATTATTTAATAAATGTATGGAAGAGGGTAAGGTACCTAGGGATTGGCAGAGAGCATGCATAGTTCCTTTGTATAAAGGCAAAGGGGATAAAAGAGAGTGCAAAAATTATAGGGGGATAAGTCTGTTGAGTGTACCTGGTAAAGTGTATGGTAGAGTTATAATTGAAAGAATTAAGAGTAAGATGGAGAATAGGATAGCAGATGAACAAGGAGGCTTTAGGAAAGGTAGGGGGTGTGTGGACCAGGTGTTTACAGTGAAACATATAAGTGAACAGTATTTAGATAAGGCTAAAGAGGTCTTTGTGGCATTTATGGATTTGGAAAAGGCGTATGACAGGGTGGATAGGGGGGCAATGTGGCAGATGTTGCAAGTGTATGGTGTAGGAGGTAGGTTACTGAAAGCAGTGAAGAGTTTTTACGAGGATAGTGAGGCTCAAGTTAGAGTATGTAGGAAAGAGGGAAATTTTTTCCCAGTAAAAGTAGGCCTTAGACAAGGATGTGTGATGTCACCGTGGTTGTTTAATATATTTATAGATGGGGTTGTAAGAGAAGTAAATGCGAGGGTCTTGGCAAGAGGCGTGGAGTTAAAAGATAAAGAATCACACACAAAGTGGGAGTTGTCACAGCTGCTCTTTGCTGATGACACTGTGCTCTTGGGAGATTCTGAAGAGAAGCTGCAGAGATTGGTGGATGAATTTGGTAGGGTGTGCAAAAGAAGAAAATTAAAGGTGAATACAGGAAAGAGTAAGGTTATGAGGATAACAAAAAGATTAGGTGATGAAAGATTGAATATCAGATTGGAGGGAGAGAGTATGGAGGAGGTGAATGTATTCAGATATTTGGGAGTGGACGTGTCAGCGGATGGGTCTATGAAAGATGAGGTGAATCATAGAATTGATGAGGGAAAAAGAGTGAGTGGTGCACTTAGGAGTCTGTGGAGACAAAGAACTTTGTCCTTGGAGGCAAAGAGGGGAATGTATGAGAGTATAGTTTTACCAACGCTCTTATATGGGTGTGAAGCGTGGGTGATGAATGTTGCAGCGAGGAGAAGGCTGGAGGCAGTGGAGATGTCATGTCTGAGGGCAATGTGTGGTGTGAATATAATGCAGAGAATTCATAGTCTGGAAGTTAGGAGGAGGTGTGGGATTACCAAAACTGTTGTCCAGAGGGCTGAGGAAGGGTTGTTGAGGTGGTTCGGACATGTAGAGAGAATGGAGCGAAACAGAATGACTTCAAGAGTGTATCAGTCTGTAGTGGAAGGAAGGCGGGGTAGGGGTCGGCCTAGGAAGGGTTGGAGGGAGGGGGTAAAGGAGGTTTTGTGTGCGAGGGGCTTGGACTTCCAGCAGGCATGCGTGAGCGTGTTTGATAGGAGTGAATGGAGACAAATGGTTTTTAATACTTGACGTGCTGTTGGAGTGTGAGCAAAGTAACATTTATGAAGGGATTCAGGGAAACCGGCAGGCCGGACTTGAGTCCTGGAGATGGGAAGTACAGTGCCTGCACTCTGAAGGAGGGGTGTTAATGTTGCAGTTTAAAAACTGTAGTGTAAAGCACCCTTCTGGCAAGACAGTGATGGAGTGAATGATGGTGAAAGTTTTTCTTTTTCGGGCCACCCTGCCTTGGTGGGAATCGGCCAGTGTGATAATAAAAAAAAAAAAAAAACATTAATAATAATTTTCTATAATTTTAGAAAATAGTTCATCACTTCCACTTAAACCAGAACAAAGATCAGAACAAGAACAAGAACTTTCTGTATTAGACCAAGTACAATCACAAGCACAAGCGTGGGTGATGAATGTTGCAGCGAGGAGAAGGCTGGAGGCAGTGGAGATGTCATGTCTGAGGGCAATGTGTGGTGTGAATATAATGCAGAGAATTCGTAGTCTGGAAGTTAGGAGGAGGTGTGGGATTACCAAAACTGTTGTCCAGAGGGCTGAGGAAGGGTTGTTGAGGTGGTTCGGACATGTAGAGAGAATGGAGCGAAACAGAATGACTTCAAGAGTGTATCAGTCTGTAGTGGAAGGAAGGCGGGGTAGGGGTCGGCCTAGGAAGGGTTGGAGGGAGGGGGTAAAGGAGGTTTTGTGTGCGAGGGGCTTGGACTTCCAGCAGGCATGCGTGAGCGTGTTTGATAGGAGTGAATGGAGACAAATGGGTTTTAATACTTGACGTGCTGTTGGAGTGTGAGCAAAGTAACATTTATGAAGGGATTCAGGGAAACCGGCAGGCCGGACTTGAGTCCTGGAGATGGGAAGTACAGTGCCTGCACTCTGAAGGAGGGGTGTTAATGTTGCAATTTAAAAACTGTAGTGTAAAGCACCCTTCTGGCAAGACAGTGATGGAGTGAATGATGGTGAAAGTTTTTCTTTTTCGGGCCACCCTGCCTTGGTGGGAATCGGCCAGTGTGATAATAAAAAAAAAAAAAACATTAATAATAATTTTCTATAATTTTAGAAAATAGTTCATCACTTCCACTTAAACCACAACAAAGATCAGAACAAGAACAAGAACTTTCTGTATTAGACCAAGTACAATCACAAGCACAAGCAATCGAACAAGAAACAGAAGTGTCTGATAATGATGATGATGATGATGATGATGATAGTTAAAAAAAAAGTTCTATATTGTAATTATATAGTAATTTTTTTATATGCTTCAATTATTAGGACAATAAAATTATAACAACTTTACGTTACTATTTATTTAGGGTAAATTATGAATATTATAATTTTCTAAATTATAACCCAAGAAATTCATAATATTATTCATTAAATTACTAGATTTGTGATTAACAGTTTTAATTTTTTTGATATATAATGAAAATTTTTGTATATTCGATTTTACCCAATTGTATTCATCAATATTATCAATAATTTCTATTTTAACATTTAAATAAGAATTATTTTCTAAAATTGTACGTGAACAATACCATTTTACTTGGTCTGGCCAAATTAAATGTAACAATAAACATTGCATTTTAAATTCTACAATTTCTTCAATGATACGATTAGCTAAAATATATTCTTTATCATTAAAATAATTATAATATTCACTTTGATATAACTCTTCACATGATACTATTATCATAAGAGTTAAACGATTTATTTCATTTAATAAACTGGCACATGTAGAGTCATATTTATCAGTAAAATGTAAATTACATTGTAAATTTTGAATATCTGAATTTAATACAGGTGAACTATAAAAATTAATTTCATTTGTTGAATTATTATACCCTTTAATTAAATTTTTAGCAATTATCTGACATATATTTGTAATACTTTGAGAAGGAATTTTTTTATAGTATGGTATAAATTTGGGTATAGTGTAAGGTATTTCTAATTTTATTCTGTCACCAAAATGACAAATAGTTGTATTTTTAATATTATATACTGTTACTGTAAATAAAGATGGCAGCTTACGTAGAATTTGGTTATCACCATATACCCATACATATTTTATAGAATATGTCTTTAAATGATATTTAATAAATTTATTTAATTCAGATATAGTATATCCATTATTTATATATTCTTTTTCGTCTTCTTCTTTTTCAATTTCTTCATTTCCTTTATAATTTAAATTATTTTCTTTTTCATTAAAACATTTTTTTTTCATTGACTTTAAACAATTATAAATATTTTTTAATGGTACATGAAAATTTTGTGTATCAACATACTTAAACTTTTCAAGTAAATTTACAATTGAGATAGAGGCCTCATATAAAATATGTTTTAACTTAAAATGTTTGTAATAAACAGGAATATAGTTAAAAGCAAGCAGTAAAACATTTTCCTTTTCCATAGTTATAATAAAACTATATTTTCATTTATTTTTATATACTTAAAAAAAATAAATTAGTATTATTATTATTTCTAAATGCTAAAGGATGGGCATTTATAAAATTTATATTCATATGATTTTAACATTGATAGTCTTGTATTTTTACTTTAATAAATTTTGTAATTATTATATTCTAATAGAGTATTTTCATTATTAAGATAGTAAATTTATAATTGAAATATATTTTAACCTAAAATATTTATATGTAATAAACAAGAATATAGTTAAAAAATAAGAGGTAAAAAATTTTTCTTTTTCATAGTTATAATAACTATATTTTCATTTATTTTATATATTAAAAAAAATAAATTATTAATATTATTAATTATATATATACAATTGAAGGTAAATTATTAATATTATTATTATTTCGAAATGCTAAAGGATGGGCATTATCTTGTAGATTAGATATAACATTTATATTCATATGATTTTGATAATTTTGTTTCATTGCTAGTCTTGCATTCTTACCCCAATAAATTTTTTCATTATTATATTCTAATAGAGTATTTTCATTATTAAGATAGTCTTCTTTTTCTTCTTCTTCTTCTTCTTCTTCTTCTTCTTCTTCTTCTTCTTCATCTATATTTCCTCGATTTATATAATGATTTATAATTATTTTAATGTTAGAATGGCCTAAAATTTCAGCTATAATTTTTAATATTGTAATAGGATCATCGCGAAAATGTTTAGACAAATTATTAAATGTTCGAGTGGCAAAATCAACACGTATTGAATGAGTTCCTGATCCTTTAAGATCTTCATTAGTTAAACTTGGATTTTTTTGTTTTGCAATTATCATTAAATGATTCTTAAAAATTTTGCGAGTACTCTGATAACTTGTATAAAAAATAGGTTTATTTAAATAATCAGTTATTTTAGTTCCAGGATTATTAATAATTAATGTTTCCATTTGATATTTAACAAATGGTAGTAAATTTTTAATGAAAAAATCTGTTGCACCACCTTTCAATAATGGAATGTTACGATCTTTACCATGTTTTCCATTAATAACAGGTAAAATTACTGTTTTTGTTTCAGGATAATAAGCGTCAATTATATTTTGATGAGTTAAACGATTAGCTTCTTTAAAACGAAGACCAGTGTGATAAATGAGTAAAAGTTTATAGGCATGTTCTCTTGCTCTAATTATTTTCCAAATTCGTTTAAGAGTTAATAAAATAATTTTTTTACTTAAAATAGGTTTATTATTTCTTCTTAGATTTCCAACAAGACGAGGAAGGCGGATTTCTTGATTTAAAATAGGTCCTACTATGTATTTATTTAAAGTACGTACATTTGTAACACGTGTTTGATATTTTAAATTAGCATCTTGATTTAAATAAATATTATAACGATAAACTAAATCAGGTGTAATAGGTGAATCTCTACCTACGTGTTTTAATTTATATTTTCCAAATTTACGCAAAGTACATTCATAATTTTTTATACTTAATGGATTAAGAAGATTTGTTCGATTGCGTTTCATAGTACATTGAGATTCTTCTTGCTGAGATAATATTTCTTCACCTTCATCATAAGTAATAATTTCTCTTTGAGTATGAGGATTATGTTTAGGTCGATTAAATTCTTTTTTTAATTTTTCTAAATCATTAGAATTCAAATAATTACTCATAAATTCAATATTCATTTTTTTTTATTTTTTATAATTTTATATGTATTAGGTGAATGATAGGTGTTATAATAAAGATAGTTAGGTATAATATAATACAAAGAATAATATTTTTGTAATTGATATAAGTTAAACTTACAGGAATTGTAAACATTTCGCCTAGAAATTTCTTATAATTATTTTTTGTTAAATTTCGTATTTTTGTTAATCCTTCTATATAGTCTAATTTTGAATCATTTACAATTCCTTTTTGTTTTTGTTTTTTTGATATATAAATTCCTGAATATCTTTATTAAAATATTCATAAATAATATTTTCCATATCAGGAATAATATGATCAGTGTATACAGTTAATATATTCTTAAGTTTATCTCTGTGTGTATTTATATTACATATGTTATTTAGAGAAATTCCCACTAGACTAATAATAAGACTGTAATGTTGTTTAGGAAAAGCTATTGAAAAAAAATTGAAGCAACATTGAAAATGTTTAATGTTTGAGATAATGTAGAATATAGAAAATGTATGTAAAGAAATTTTTGAAATGTATTATATAATTTATCAATTTCTTCAACATATTGATCAAGAATTATATTATCAATTTCTAAAAGAATATAATTATCAGACATATTTTTTATTAATATAATTTGTAAATAACAAAAGGTTAAAAAAAATGTATTTAAATAATAAAAAAATAAAATTATGTTTAAATTGTCAAGGATTTTATTGTTGGCTTTATAATACTCCACAAGAACAACAACTCTCTGAAGATAATAATTTTTGTCCTCATTGTTTGTCTGATATCTACATTAATATTTACAATGACTCAATTAACTTATTATTGGACCCATCAATTATTCATAAAATTTTTAGAGAATACAACCAACAATTATATTTCAGTTGTCCGCACTCTAAATTCACAAATACCTTATTTATTAAAAATAATACCCAATTTGGAATTAGAAATTACACAATTGTTTCAATCAACCCATAAACTACCTAAAAATATATCAGCTTTATTACTTTATAAAAAAAAAGATAAATCAAATTTGTTTACATTTGAAAATAATATTTTAAAAATTAATATGAATAATAATGATAGTGAAATAATATTAATAAATATTTTAAAATTAAAATTAATGCAAAAATCATATATTTATATATTTACTGAAGAAAATGATATTAGTATTGTTAATATTCTAAAAAAAATATAAAAAATGAAGAATTTTATAAATTTCGTGAAAGTTATGTGTATACTAATTCATCAATTGTTGGTCATAGAGATTCTTTTTATCAATTAATTAAATAATTCTTGTAATTAAAGACCGACATAAAACACACTTGTTGTTTGTCAGATTTTTGTAACATGTTAAACATAAACAATGACCACATTTTAAAATAATGGGAGTCATGTAGTAACTATTATCTAGGCATACAGGACAAGTAAAAATAATTTCTTTAAAATATAAAACTAAAGCTTCTAAGGGATTTCTTTGAATAAAACAATTTTCATAATTATTATTAAATTTTATAATATGTTTACTTTTACAAAAAATATATATATTAATAAAATTATTAGTATTATAATTTTTTATAATATTATTGTTATTATAAATAGGAAAATTATAACTTAAATGTTTCTTTTTTCCTTTTCTTTTCTTATTCCATTGTTTTATTAATTTCTTTCTTTCCTTTATTAAATATTGTCGATTCTTATAAGGATCATTTAAATATTGTAAATAAATATTATTAATCATTTTTTTTTAAATTAATTTTACCATTGAGATGGAGATGGTATAATAATGTCATTGGATTCTTTAAATGATAGGTTTGAAGTCTGTATGTTACAATTGTATATATTTTTTCTTTAAGATAATTTAGTGATTTTCTACACATTATTTTTTTAATTGGAGTAATTAACCCTTTGAGGGTTGAAATTGAGCTCAAAGTAGCAGAAATGTTCGATTTTTACCAAACTTCGAAAGTAAACAAATCGTGCCAAGCGTGCAATACACGTCAACTGGTGAGTCTAATATTCTTTCACAAGTGCACCAATAATATTTATACCATTTTTTACACTAATGCAGTAGTCTGCATAACAGTAAATCTTATATTTTTTGTGAGAATAAAAATTCAAAATAGAAAGCAAAAGAATATAAGAGGGACCTTGAGACGTGACTAATGACTAGAGGAAATGTCATTTTAGTGCCAGGAATGTCTTTCTTGTTTATTCTGGACCCTATTCGGAAATTGGCATCTTTTGAAATTTGTGTGAAATTGGCAAAATTGCTAAATTCTGACCACTGTACTGGATAGTTGAATTTCATAAATGGGTGGTTTCTTGCACCGATTCGATAGAAAAAATGGAGTTCTAGCGAAATATTCATGTTTTTTGTCGACTAGTACAGCGAAATTGGCTGAAAATGGGGCTCAAAGTGGGCAAAATCGCCGATGCGTAAACATCGCCGAGACCTCTAACTTTGCGAGAGCATAATTCCGTAAGTTTTCTATCAAATTTCAAACTTTTGGTGTCTTTATGATCGGGAAAAGATTCTCTATCTTTTCATAAGAGAAAATAATTTTTTTTCTTTTTTAAATTTGGCCGACCCTGAGAACGAGTTTCGGAGAGGGCCTGTCGACCCTCAAAGGGTTAAAGAAATTGATGTATTTTCAACTGAAAGAATGTATGCTAAATCAGGATATTTTGATGATTGATCACAGCATTGTTTTTGATAATTATTAACATTTAAAATGATTGGCTGATAAATTAATTTATTATCCTCAATGAAAAAATGATAATTTTGTGGCATAATGTGTATCATACAATTATTGCTTTGAAATAATGAATTTGATTCTTTGTATAAAGCAATAGAATAAGGTAATAAATCTTTTTGATGTGTTTGACTTAAATTATTTTCTTTTTTTTTTTAATATTTTATTGAAAATTTTCATTTGATTCGAAGAATAGAATATAAAAATATAATGCCAAATTATCAAACTTAAAATAATTAAAATTACAATATAAAACAAATCCCACGAAAATATTTCCATGTTATGATTAATTATTAGCATTTTTTATTAAGTTTATTTGTGTACATACATTTCGCGAAGGTAGAGAAGATGCTGGATAACTTTTTAAAAATAATTTATAATATTTAGGATGTATAGTATTATCATTATCTTTAAGATTTAAAAAATCATACTGATAAAAAGGAATAGTCAATCCTACTTTTTTATTTTGTTGGTCTTCAATTTCTTCTTTTAATAAATAAGTATTATATCGAAAATTTTCAAAATCCCACTCTTTTGTTCCTTGAATTTGAATTTTATGTATTTTTTCCAAATTATACTTAATCATATTTAAAGCTACTTCTTCAATTCCATTAATAAAATATTTTTCATATTGTTTAAAAAGATTTTCAAAAATTTGGTTTAATTGTGTATGATTATTTGTAATTTTACGATTTTTTTTTAAATTTCCAAGAAGAGAAATATATGAATGAGGATTATATTGTGATGGTGGAGGAAGTAATGTTTTCATATTAATAAAAAAATAATAATAATTATGAATTTACCAAAAACTTCTAATTTATTACATTTGATAGAATTAAAAAAAATTGAAAATACAAATAATCAACTGTTGCGTTTATATAAATCAGTTCAAAATAATAATAATATTATTAATGATAATAACTTAGATGAATTACCTTTAATTTATGATACTAAAATTTATAAATTTTTAATTTATATAAATGTATACATTCCTTCATTAAACAGTGAAATTGTCATTCTTGAAAGTACACATAAGAATAAAAAACTAATAAACTTTTCACCACAATATATATTAAAACAATATCTTACTGGTACAAATAATTATGCTAATAATAACACTAATATGTATGATCAGTTTAAAAAACGATTAGGAAAAGAAGAAGAAACAGTATTTACATTAGCTAATATGGTAACTCCCAATTTGGATTACACCATGTGGATACGTTATAATGATTTACAATTAGAGGGTATTTTAAAAAGTGTAATATATTTAACTGTAGCTCAAACGAGAACTTTTATATCACAATCTCCTTATAAAAATCATCAATCAAAAGGAATTTCTGATGTCACAACTCCTAAAGATTTTGAAACTTTAGTTAACATGGAAAATGCAGCACAATTTTTTGATTTCGTTCCTTTCCTTCAACATTTAAATATATTAAAAACAAATAGAGTTTATGTAACATATAAAATTAAATTATGTCAGTAATTTTTTTTTACTTTAAATTTTACAAATATATTGTTGATTTTTATTTAAACAAATATGTATTTTTTTATTAATATTTTTAATTTTATTACTTTTATTATTTAAAATTATAAGACCATTAGGATACATATAAAAAACATCATTGTTATATTCACTAAAAAATATTTCATTATCATCTATACCAAATGCTAACCATTTTGTTACGTATACTTTTTTAACATCATTTATTTCTTCTATATCTTTTAATAAAAGTTGACGAAAATATGGTTTAATGGTTGGTAATTTAACTGGTAAAAGTTTTCTAAATAATTTTAAATGTTTTATGAAAACTTCTATTAAATCAAAATGCAGTGTTAATGCATTGTATTCATCACATTCCTTTTTTACATACCATAATTTATAAAGTTGATGGTATTTTGGCATTTTAAAGTAATTTATAAGAAAATTCATATATTGTGAATTAAAATGAAAAGAGTTGTTTATTTTTATGTACATGTAAATAGATTTATTTATGTCATTTCTCTTTCTGTATATCATTTGATAAAACTTTGAAGCATGTATAATAGTTTCATATAAATTTAATATAATTTTCTCTTTATATTTTAATGAATTAATGAGAAATAACCATAAATCAACAACATTATTATAATGATCAATAATAAATGTTTCAGTGTTATCAAAAGTGGTTGTTTCATATTCCCATTTTTTAATTAACATGTAATTTTTGGTTGATATTACAGGATTAAATATACCCCATACTAAAAAACCATTACATCTTAACCCTGACATGTCATATATTTTATATAAAATTAAATCAGATCTACTTAAATTATTTAAATATTCATATTTTTCTTCCATTTCCATTTTAAAAGTAAAATAATTTTCTAATTTATGAAAAATTTCAGTATAAATTACTAAAAGTCTAATTAAGTTATATCTTAAAGGGACATTTCTCAAATTTTTAATCATTATTAATTTAATTTTTTCATCTAAATTAACCCTTTCAGGGTCCAAGGCCCAAATCTGGAGTCACACACCAGTGTCCAAGAATTTTCCAAAAAAAAATTTGTTATTTTTTCTTATGAAATCGTAGAGAATCTTTTTGTGAAGGTAATAAAACAAAAAGTACGAAATTTGGTGGAAAATTGACGAAATTATGCTCTCGCAAATTTTGATGTGTCAGCGATATTTACGAATCGGCGATTTTGCCGACTTTGACTCTCATTTTAGGCCAATTACATTATTCCAATCAACCAAATTCTTAGCTATTTCACTAGTATTACTTCTATTCTATCGATTGAGCACAAGAAATTGCCAAGTCAATTGTTTCAACTACAAAATAAAGTGATCGGAAATTGTTAATTTGGCCAATTTAACACAAAGTTCAAAATATTCCAATTTCAAAATAGGGTCCAGAATGAACAATGTAGGCATTCCTGGCACTAAACTAACATTTCCTCTGTTCATTAGTTATGTTTTGAGGCTTTACAAATAAATTCCATTTTGATTTTTTATTCACATAATGAATTTTTATTCACACCAAAAAATAGAAGATTTACTGTTATGCAATACTGTAATAATTGTATAAATATCATCACCATATTTGTGAATGTATATTAGACCCACCAGCTGACGTGTATTAGACGTGTGAGGTCGTTTGTTTACTCTTGAATATCGGCAAAAATTTAACATTTCTGCTACTTTGAGCTCAGTTTCAAGCCATTTCCAGTGCTAAAACCAATCAAAGTCATCTCCATTTCTGTAATATGTCTTCCATTCTATCAAATGAGACCAAGAAATCGCAAATACACCTATAAAAAACATATGAAAAAACACTGCAAAGTTGCTGTTTTAATCGAAAAATCATGATTTCATTTTTTTTCTCTCATTATACACAGTGTGCTGCAGGATCTGTTTTATGTGGTGCACACATACCACATAGATGTATTCTCTCATATCTAGGCCCAAATGTACCACTCACAGTTTATCAGAGTGAGCTGAGCTCATGGCGTAGATCTACAGTTTGGACCCTGAACGTAAAGCCATAGATCTATGGGACGGACCCTGAAAGGGTTAAGGTTCCAATTAATTAATTTAACATTTTTATTATATTTTCTTATATCATTTAAATTTATTTTATCAAACGTACCTGATAAATTAAATTCAAATAAAGTTTCATTATGTAATGGTGATGGTGAATTTATTTCCTGAGACGTATCTGATGAATTAAATTCACGTAAAGTTTCATTATGTATTGGTGACATTAATGATATTAAACTGGAACGTGATTGTGACCGTGAACGAGAACGAGAAGATATTTCAGATATAACTAATGGATTAGGTTTTATTATTTCTTCAATATCTGATTCTGTTAAATTATGTGGTAGTTTCAAGTCTAAATTTATTATTGGTGAAATTGAACAAGAACGAGAATGAGAATGAGAACGAGAATATGCTGATGGTGATTTATCAATATTCATTTTTTTCTTTTAATAAAATTCTTCTTATTTATTTAAATCTTTCTATATATACTGTTTTTCTTTTTTCAATGTCAAAAACATTACTTAAGTCTAAAATACAAGAAATTTCTTTACACTGTTTTTGAAAACGATTTCTGTCAATTGCAGCATTAATCCACATTTTACTATCTTTTCTATTTTTCTGATAAGCATATGTCCAAACATGAAGATGGTGTATTTTTACATATGGATTAAAACTAATATGTTTTCTATCAGACATAGTTGTTAGTTTGTTAATATTAATATTTTTTTATAATTATACTATTAATTAATTTTCAAACTTTACATTTCTCTTCTTCTTTGTAAATGATTTTAATATTGGTTTAATAACTTTTGTTGAATTTTTATATAAATGTAAAAGAGGTAATTTTACTCTATTCATTTTGGATTTTTTAATATTTGATTTTTTAGATGATGCTGATGCTAATGTAGACTGTTTTCATTTTCTATTTTTCTTGTTTTTTTGAAATGATATTGATGATAATGATTGTTTTTGTTTCCTATTTTTCTTATCTTTTGGACATGATAATGATAACGATAATGATAGTTTTTTTGTAGCTTTTATTTTTTTATTTTTTATTTTTCTTTTAGATAATGATCGCATTGTAGATTTTGATTGTTTTCTTTTTTTTATTTTTCTTACTCTTTGTTTCTTAATGGAATTTACTGATAATGATGATGATGAATGTTTTCGTTTTCTTTTTATACTTGTTTTTAATTCATTGGGAATCGAAGATATTATAATTCCATCTCTATCATCACCATATTTGTAATATTTATAATCATTTAAAATAATTTCCTTTTCAAAAGTATTATCATTTATTAATAAATTAGGATTTAATATATATTTTAAGGGACAGAATGCAATAAATGTCGTTTGTTTTTTAAAATTAGGTTCATTATTTTTATTAATATTATCTAAAGCAATGACTAATTCATAATGAAGTTTTTTAAAATTATTTTCAGGTATATTTTTTTGCTGTTTGGTAATATCATCAGGAAATATATTATTTATTAAATCTGTAATTATTTTATAATTATAATAAGGTGTTCGAATAGGTACAAACACTGTTTTAATTAAATCTTGGTCTTTATTTTCAAAATTAAAAAAATTAATTATATTAAATAATATGTTGTTTTTAATATTATTTTTATAATAATTTTCATTCTTAGTAAGAAGTGTGAACCATAAGTTAATTAAAAGTGTTTTATAAATTACTTCAGAATCCTCTGTCATTAATTTATTTGCTCTTTTAGATTTTGTTTTTAAAATTTCATCAAACATAATTTTATCAAATTTAATATATCGAAAATTAATTAAATTTATATCTGCATTTTTAGGTTCGAGTAAAGCAGCTAAATAATATATTTTAAATAATGCAATTTGGTTTTCATCATGAATTATATTGTCATAATTATATATGTTAACTTCTTTTTCAGAATTAAATGGTAATAAATAAATTAAACGTGCTAAATTAAATTTTAAAGGCATTGTTTTTAAACCAGGAAATGTGTTATTTTTTAAATTAATAGGTTCATTAAGAAGTGTAAATTTAAGATTAAAATTATTTTTAATAGATTCTGTTTCATATGAAAGTTCAACTGATTTTTTATTCATTATTCCTTTTTTTTAAATTAAAATAAAAATATACATATTTTAAATAACTTTTTATATAATAAAAAAAATGACTGCTAATAATATACTGGAATTTGAAATTAAAGATAATACTAAACCTATATCTTTAATTAATTTACCAGAAGTTTCCATGTTTACAATACCATCAAGTATTAATATACCTAAAATAGGTAAAAATATTGATTCTATTGATATTGATGAATATGATATTATAAATCTCAAAAGTATGCCATTAAGATATAATTTAATGGGACTTAACTATATTAAAATTAATAAATAGTGGTATAAATTTTAAAGATATTAAATTTAATTATTCAAATTATGATTTAGATGATGATGATTTAATAATTAAAAAAATTTATGATATGTCAGGATTAACATTTGGTAATCATTTAATATGGGGATTATATTTTCCTATACAATTCGATACAGATCATTCTAAATATTCAAAGGAAAATGAGATTGATTATTTTAACCGTGTTATTGATATATGGTTATTTCTAATAGATTCTAATGAAATTTCAAAATATTTATATGAAATTATTATTTTAGCAACTAAATTTTTAAAAAGGAAATTAACCCTTTGACTGTCGAAGGGCCAAATCCTGAAGTTGCTTCTGGTGTCGCAAAATATTCGAAAAAAAAAAAAATATTTTTTCTTATGAAATGATAGAGAATCTTTTCCCGATTGTAAAGACACCAAAAAAACGAAATTTGATGGAAAACTGACGGAATTACGCTCTCGCGAAGTTAGCGACTTCGGCGATATTTAAAAATTGGAATTTCGCCCACTTTGAGCCCTATTTTCGGCTAATTCCGTTATTCCAGTCAACCAAACTCATAACTATTTCTTCAGAACTCTATTTTTTCTATCGATTGAGTACAAGAAACTGCCCATTTACCGATTTCAACTACCCAATAACATGGTCAGAAATTTGCAATTTGGCCAATTTCACGAAAATTAAAAAATATGACAATTTCAAAATAAGGTCCAGAATGAACAATGCAGACATTCCTGGCTCTAAAATAACATTTTCTTTGTTCATCAGTCATGTCTCCAGGTCCCTGTGATATTACTCTTGCTTTTTATTTTGAAATTTTATTCAAACAAAAAATAGAAGATTTACTGTTATGCAGACTACTGCAATACTGTAATAATTGTAAAAATTACATCAACCCATTCATGACTGCGTATTAGAATGGCTATTTGGACATTTATTGGACAATGACATCATTTGTTCACTTTTGAACATCGGCAAAAATCAAACATTTCCTGTACTTTGTGCTCCATTTCCAGGTTCTTTTTATAGTAAAATTAATCAAAATCACCTCTATTTCTATAATATAGTTTCCATTCTATCAAATGAGACCAAGAAAACGAGAATACAACCACAAATACTATACGAAAATAGACCACAAAGTCGGCATTTTAATTAAAAAAAACGGTCGGAGTTTTTTTTTTCTCATTATGCACTGCGTGCTCCAGGATTTTTTTATGTGGTGCACACCGACCACACAGACCCATTCTCTCACATGTGGGCCTACTAGCTTTCTCCTGCCTGATTTGAAGCCGCTAGAATTTATGAGTATATATACGTCAAACACGGTACCTTGCAAACGTATATATACGGCCGCGACAGTCAAAGGGTTAAATGATAAAAAAAGCATTTAACTAAACCTATATTAATGTATTTAAAAATAAATAATATATTTCGTTTTAGTCCACACTTACTTGAATTGTTAATAATTAAATTGAAGGAAACACCTAATAATTGGTTAACAAATACTGAAATATCTTTTGAAGTTGCAGCAACAATGCATATACAATTAATAGAGGTTTTTCAAAGTATAATTAAACCTATTAGAGAAACATGGCCTATTAAATTACCTAAAGATATTAATACTAATATACAGTGTTATCATAAATTAAATATTGATAAATCTGTATGTGTCACAAATATTAGCTCTTATAAATAAGACTAATAATTCTTATGAATTTCTTAATGATTTTACTAAAGAATATGGTTATATTAGAAAATACAATGATTTTAAATTATATTCAAATGGATTAATAATAAAAAAACAAGATTTATATTTATTTGATAAAAATCAATCAAATTTAAAACTTTGTGAAAATGAGAAAAACATATTTTATATTTGTAATAACAAAAAAAGAAAAAATACATAAAAATTATTATTTTTTACATTCATTATAAATTATATATATATATATATATATATATCCTCCTCTTAAAGACAATTCATTATTACAATGACATTTATTAAAATTACTATTATTTTTATTGTAGACATTATCATAAATATCTTTATTAATTACTTTAGGAATTATTTCTTTATACTTATCACCTAATTTATTACATATATTTGTAGTTGATAATAAATTTTTTATAGCATTAGGTGCAGTCTTTTGTATATTACTTGCTGGAATATCCGAATAAAAAAACGAATCAAGATTGTGTAAATAAAGAATCAATTTTCCTTCAATTACTCCCAAATCAGCTATATCAAATGAAATTATGGCATTAACAGGTATTTTACTTTCTATTGTATCTATAAAAGTTTCACTATCATATGGAACTTGATGAAGTCCAATACCGTATAATTTAGAATTTTTTACAAATAAATTACCTAAAGGGGTTTTGAATAATTTACCATTACTAGCAACAGTTTCTTTAGCTACAAATGGACAAAACTGAACTCCAAGTGAAATACATTGCATTAAACATTCATTAATAAAAATCTTTCCATCATCACCATAATATTTTGTAGCTAAAATTTTTCGACAATTTATAGTACATTGTTTATTCTTATGAGGCTGGACATACATAGCAGCACTCCATTTCCCTTTACCTTTATCATCTATATTTATTTTATCTTTATGATTGGCATTCAAATCTTTTATTAAAGGTAATATTAAAAATTCTTCAAAAATTGTATTAATACTTTCATTAAACTCTATACCAGATATTTTATTAGGTACAGTCTGATAAGCTTTTTCAGATCCACCCGAAACTAAGTAGCATTTAACTTCTATCAACCTAATTTGTAACCTTTTCAAATACTCATCATTAATTTTAAATCGTCTAAGATTTCCAACTTTGGTTGTTATTATCCTTTCAG
Source organism: Cherax quadricarinatus (assembly GCF_038502225.1). NCBI lineage: Eukaryota > Metazoa > Arthropoda > Malacostraca > Decapoda > Parastacidae > Cherax > Cherax quadricarinatus. The sequence continues at coordinate 95,466 of NW_027195608.1, forward strand.
AAAGAACTGTATAATTTGTATCATTGTTATACTGAGCTTCAAAATCTTTTAAAATTTTTAAAATTTTAGGTTTGTGATAATTTTCTTCTAATTCTTGAATGGTAGTCACTGTATCATGATTATAATTAGGTGGTTCTTCGGGGAATAATGCATAAGGAGATTCTATTGCTTTATCTAACATTTCTACGACCATATTTAAAGCATCCTCTTCTTTATTCACTAAATGTAAAGTATTATAAAATAATTCTTGTTGTTCTTGTTGAAGCAAAGATTGTGGTGGTTGTGGTGTTGAATTTGGAAGAGAATACATTTGTTGTTGTGTTTTTTGATGGTATTGATGTGATTGAGAAGGAGAGGGAGGAGGTAGCATTTGTTGTTGTTGTTGCAAAGCTTTATAATAAGATGTTGTTGCGATTGAATTCATTTTAATATTAATATTACAATTGAAAATTCTTATATATTATAGAAAAAAAATTAAAAAAATGTAAAGGAAATTTTCTCTAATGGTGATTCTAATTCTTTTTGTAATGCTACAAAAGGTAATACAATTAACCATTTATCATTATTATTATTATTATTATTATTATGTATTGGAGGTAAGAGTACTAGATCCTTTACATTTTCAATATTATATACAAAACCTAAAAAAGCAATAATTTCATCAAATGTAGTTAATGAAAATATTGTATTGGAAGAAGAAGAAGAAGAATTCACAGCACAGGCTGGAATTAATCTAGTAAATTTAGCAATAGTACATGTTAAAAATGTAGAGATATCTTTGAAATTATTAAATATTTTCTTTTGAATATCTGAATTTAAAGTAGCCCACATTTTTCCTTCATTATAATGCAAAGTAATATTAAGAATAAAAGAATAATTATTTTTACAACGTTTTTTTACTACTGTATTTGATACTATATTTTCTATTGAATTCTCTTTTCTATCTTCTTCCAACCACCACCATTTATTTATATTACTTAAAGATGAACTATAAAAAAAAGGGTTTAAAACATAATTGTTATAAAAAGCAGGGAATAATGTAGACAAATCAATTTTAAGAGATGATGATGAAAATAACTTGCACATACTTAAATTACAAACTGTTTATCCTTGATTAACATGTTTCTGATAAAGATTATATCTCTCATTTGTTTGATAATTAATACTTAAATTTTCTATACAATATGATTGACAATGTATAGTTTTAATAAGAGCATTAATAGTTTGACCTACATCTGCAATTAAACCCATAGACCGATTCACAGTTTGAATTTTATATTTAAATAAATCTATCGGACAAATAAAGGCACTTTTTGGTAAATGTTTAATTTGAGGAATAAGAAGGATCATTATATAATAAGAAATATGAGTGCCTGCTTCTGATTTAAAAAATCCAGGGTTTTCATTCTCAATTTTTATACCTAAACAATAGTTAATACAAGTTGTCGATTTATAAGTATGAAGTGGTCGAATTTTAATTGTATTTTTAAATCACCATTCAGAATATTCATTAATTTCTTTAATATTATTATTATCATTTTCCATTATAATCTTATTAAACCAATCAGTAATTAATTTTTTATACATTCTAACAAGAGAAGATGGTTATTATCATCAGAATTATTATTGTTATTATTATTATCTCATAAAATAATAAGTATCTGTTGAATTATATTATTCATATCACTATGATTCTTTAAATTTATTCTCTTTTTAAACCCACTTATTTTACACTTATTTCCAACTTCATATTCTTGAATTGTCATATAATGTTTTTTTTTGTGCTAAAACTAATACACCAAGAGAATTTTCAAATGCTAACTTAAGAAAATCAGAAAAGGGTAAGTGTTTTCTCAAATTTTGATTGTATAATGTTGCTAATTCTTCCCCCGTACCTAATGAACGAGGCACTTTTATAAAGATGGAATCGGTATCTCCGTACAAAGTTTGTGTTTTATCAGATAGTTCTTCGTAAAAAATTCGAGCCCTATTTAAATGATAACGACCATAAGCTGTTACCATTCCCGGTACTAAAGCATCGGTAAAAGATGCCAATGAAGCCATTGCACCATAAATTGAATTCACCATAATTTTAAGAGCATTTGCTTGAGTTATCATTCCATTTTTTTTCATAATACTTCGTTCATTCACTAGTCTTTCACAAATTTTTCGAAAGGGTGATTCTGTATAGGAACGATCCTCTTTAACTTTTACACTAATATAAATAGAATAAGGATCTTCTTCCATTTGTAATATATGAAAATCTTCTGTATCAACTTCAGAAATTTTATCTCGAGGAATACGCATTACAAATCCTCGATTTAAATTGTAATCTCTAATTATACTGGGATACAGTGATGCAAAATCAAAAACATAAAGAGCTTCAGTTTTAGAAGATACATGTACACCTTTTAAAGGCTCTAAAACTTCAGCACCTTTGTATGTATTTTTTTCCCCTATCCATATTATGACATTGAGTCGTAGACAGTACATAATATTTAACCCTTTGAGGGTTGACAGGCCCTCTCCGAAACTCGTTCTCAGGGTCGGCCAAATTTCAAAAAAAAAAAATTATTTTTTCTTATGAAAAAATAGAGTTTTTTTCTCAACATTATAGGATAAACAAAAAAAATTTACCATCAATACTTACGGAGATATGGATGCATGAAGTTTGCAGAAAATGAGCCGCGTATGGCAACAGCGGCGACTGCCGCTCACCCGGTAAAATTTAGTTTACTTGTATTTGAAGGTTTGTTGTTTTTTTCACTATTTTATTTTTTCACATAACTTATGTGGCCTATGAGACCAAAGTAAGGTGCAATGTACATATATACACTCTTTGTATACAACACAATAAGCACACAAACATAATTATCAATATATTGTTAACAAAACTTGTTTACAAAAACAAACAATACAAAACATTGTTTATTATTATTGTTCTATAATATATATACCAATATACAGTCACTGAACATATTCCTATTAGTTCTGCTGCTTGTGGAACTCGGAAACATGGTGTCATACACAATGGTGTTTTATCTTTCTCCCTCATTCTATCTCTTTCAATCTATCTCTCTCTTGCTATCTGTCTGTCTATCTCTGTCTCACAGGTACACATAAATACAAGTATACATAGTATAAATTACCTAGGATAACCCAAGAAATCCAGACAAAGTGCTATACTCTGCTTGAAGATGTGAGTAAAAGTGATGACACAGTCTTGTGGCTCTCTGAGACAGAGAGCTAGACGGATAGACAGGGAGCTTGACAGACAGACAAATAGACAGACAGAAATGTTAGTGTACCAGTACCAGTGTACTAGTGTTCCACCCTCATCCTCCTCTTCTTCCTCTTCCTCCTCTTCCCCCTCATCCTCCTCTTCTTCCTCTTCCTCCTCTTCCCCTACTCTTCCTCCTCTTCCCCCTACTCTTCCTCATACTCTTCCTCTTCCTCTTCCTCCTACTCTTCCTCTTCCTCCTCCTCCTCTTCCTCCTCCTCCTCTTCTTCCTCTTCCTCCTACTCTTCCTCTTCCTCCTACTCTTCCTCCTCCTCCTCCTCCTCCTCCTCTTCTTCCTCTTCCTCCTCTTCCTCCTAATCTTCCTCCTACTATTCCTCTTCCTCCTCCTCTTCCTCTTATTCCTCTTCCTCCTACTCTTCCTCTTCCTCCTCCTCCTCTTATTCCTCCTCCTCTTCTTCCTCTTCCCCCTACTCTTCCTCATTCTCCTTCTCCTCCTCCTCCATAGTGTAAATTACCAGGAGTCGGCAGCTGTCAAAATGACATATTGTCTCATTATTCACTCCCCCCTCCTGACTGTCAAAACAATGGGGTCAGATGCTGCTTCCCTTCCTCCATTCTATCTAATTATCTTTCTCCCTCATTCTATCTGTCTTTTTATTTCTGTCTCACAGGTACACATAAATACAAGTATACATAGTATAAATTACCTAGGATAACCCAAGAAACCCAGACAACGTGCTATACTCTGCTTGAAGATGTGAGTAAAAGTGATGACACAGTCTTGTGGCTCTCTGAGACAGAGAGCTAGACGGATAGACAGGGAGCTTGACAGACAGGCAAATAGACAGACAGAAATGTTAGTATACCAGCAAAAACAAAGGGAGGGCAATGTTTATCTCATCTTTTGGCATCAGCTCTACCCTCATTTACCCTCATCAAATGTCAGCACTTATCAGATGTTATCTCCCCTTATCTTGTTTCTGTCATGGGTGAACATTTATTATTACCTATTATTATTATTATGTATTATTATTATGTATTATTATTATTATGTATTATTATTATTATGTATTATTATTATTATGTATTATTATTATTATGTATTATTATTATTATGTATTATTGTTATCATTATGTATTCTTCTTCTTCCTCCTCCTCCTCTTCTTCTTCCTCCTCCTCCTCCTCCTCTTCTTCCTCCTCCTCCTCCTCCTCCTCCTCTTCTTCTTCCTCCTCCTCCTCCTCCTCTGCCTCCTCCTCCTCTTGCCTCTTCCTCCTCTTGCCTCCTCCTCCTCTTGCCTCCTCCTCCTCTTGCCTCCTCCTCCTCTGCCTCCTCCTATTCTGCCTCCTCCTCCTCCTCCATTCTTGGAACAAGTTTGAAGAGCTTGTAGTTCATAATCACTATCACTATCATCATCAATGCTCACATCTGAGTCTGGGATTTTGGAAAATAGGAGTTTCCTCTTTGATTCTGGTACAACTGAACGTGAACAAGATGGCCCAGCACCAGAGGTGGAAGGCTGTGGGTTGTCTGGGTTTTCCTCACTATTACCCATATTATGGTCATTAGTTTCGGTCAAAACCTCACCAGAACCTTGAAACTCATCTTCACTGTCACTTCCATCTGTATTAGAACTGTCACTTGGGAACAAAAGTGTCCCAATTCGCCGAGGAGTGAGGAACTTCTTACCATAGGGCACTGTGGAAATTGTGTACTATGATGGCATTCCCACAATGCACCACTGGGTCCCAGATTTTTTCCTACTGCGCACACCCACCAAAGAGACTCATTCTCTCACATCTAGGCTTATCAGCCTTTTCCTGTGAGATTTGAGGCCGCTAGAATTTATGCGTACTAGTACGACAAAAATCCCTACGCGTAAGACATACTAGTACGACCAAAACCCTCAAAGGGTTAAGCGTATTTTCTCGACCAACTTCATAATTAATATTTGAATAATAAGATGCTTTTCCTGAATAAGCAAATTAAAATCAATTGGTGCAATGTATATTGAATTAAAAGTATTTATAATATAACGTTTAACAATAGTTGTTGAATTTGGACCTAAACAATCATTAGGATTAAGATCAGCCATTCTTGATAAACCCATAGTAATTCTTACTGTATTTAATATTCCATTTAATTGAGTAACTAAATCAACATCTATAGTACAGTAATTGAGAAAATTTTCAAAAAAAAAATGGATCTGGTTCTATATTTTCATATTCGAGATGTTTATACATTAGATTTATATCGGTAATATTAAAATTTGGCTTTCTTCGATCTAGAAGAGCTTCAGCACAAGCATCTAGACTATCAGAAGGAGGTTCAACATATTTTCCTATGGGAAAATATTTTTTACGGCACATCATAACGTTGATATTTAATATCCAAGCTGGAGTCATATAAGGAATTAAACTCATATCATAGCAATAAGATTTAAGACGATACTCATTATTAAATATATGTCCAGGTAGAATTCCATGAAATAAAGCTCGTCTAAAAAGAAAAGGATGATCAAATCCATCTGTATTATATCTAGTGGCAAATATATACTGAGGATTACTAAGTATTTCTAAAGATCTATTTAATACTTTCTTTTCAGTTTCATAAAATTCAATTTCAGCAGAAATTCCATCCTTAGTAATAATAGATTTTTTAAATTCTTTACAATTAGGATAATATACAACTAATAGAGTTTCTAAGTTTGTTAATTTAGTAGGATATTCAGGATAAATAACTGTAGCTATTTGGAATGAAGTAACTACTAATTGATCATGAGGACTATCACCACGAGGTATAACACCAGATAAATCATGTCGACTAGCTTCAATATCAAATGAGAGTATACGATATGGTGGAAAAAATTTATCAATATCACTGCTAAAAAAATTGAAGAGAATATTTTCCTTTAGATTCTTCAACAATTTTAAATAATCCTCTGGATTGAAAATTTTCATTTAAATTTCGTTGATAATCAAAAAAACACTGATAAGAATCAAAATATTTTCCCATAGCATAAATACCAAAAGGATACTAATTATATTTAAATAAATTATATAAACGTAAACATTGCTGATGTCCTTTACAATAAAGTCGTGCAACATAACCTCGATAATTTTCCTCTTTAAGATCATTAAGAGAAGATTCACCCATAATTAAATGACCATTATAGTTATTTTCATTTTCAATTGTATAACTGTTAATTAATCCTTTAACTTGTAAATTAATAATACTTTTCAAAAAACGTTGTCTATCACGAGTAACAATAACTAAATGAATATAATCAGAAGCATCAAAAACAACTCTTACTGGATCAGTAGCACCAGTAATTTTACTTCGACCCAATTTCATTTTTAAAGAATCTATAATATTAAATGAAACAGGAATTCCATAAAATTCTTCTAATTCTACATTCCATGCATATATCCATATATAGTCTAAACTCGATAATTTTACCAGTTGTGGTTTCATTTGCAATTAAAAAAATATATAATTTTAATTTTAAATGTTACTTTAAATATTATATAAAATAAAAAAAGTTGATTAAACTGTCCAAAAGTACATTTTATTTTTTTTTATTTGAAAAAAAAAACTGATCTACTTTTAGAACATTATGCACATAAATGTAAATTAATTTGGACAATTTAGAGGTAAATACATAAGAAATAATTATTGGAATCCAATTATTAGTTGATACAAATACATTTATAAGATCCAACTAACCAATCAACCAACCATCATTATAAAAATCCTTCATTCAGTTAAATTTTTTCATGGATTTACTTGACTGTGGTGGAGGTGTACATGGAGGTGTACTTGGAGGTGTACTTGACAATTCCATTCTAGAGTCACTGTTACAATTCTTAGTTTTGGCATAGGAAGATGGTAAAGTTTTGAAATCTGGTAAATTTTTGGAGATACTATTAAGGATCTCCAATGATGGTGGATAGGTGGGGAATGTCAATTCTGGAATATTATTTAGTTTGAAGACTTCATTTATGCTAGTGTTAAATGATCCAGGTTTAGCTATATTTTCTATATGAGCATATATGATGCATAAGATACTTTTGATGCAATCAGGACTAAGTAATGAATTATTTCTTTTAAATATTTTTTCTCTCATTCTTTTTTTCATATTCTTCTTATGCTTTGTTGATTTAATAGAATCCATGGCGCACTAATCTAAAAACAAAAAATATAAAATTTGATTTTTTTCTAAAAAATATTTAAATATAAATAAATTTAAAATAATTCATTATAGTTTAAAAATATAAATATATACTTACTATTTAGCTGAAGCAAGCAATGTTACTCTGAGGAATTCTAATAAGTAACTAAAGCTAGAGGAAGTATTTCACTTAGTTTTATTATTTATAAAATGATGTCATATACTGTTTTTTAAATAATGCCATATACTATTTTTTTTAATTAATTTTTTATCCTTATAATTTACTATGCATTACATTTACTGGTGTGTGTATATATATAATGGTTTTTCATGCAACTGATATATTCATCATCAACATGCAGTCCACTGTTTCGGAAATTATAAAGAAAGTGGGCTACCCTCTCTCTTACCAGCATACTTTTGAAATTATGATTTTTCCTTCTGAAAAGAATTTGTGGACAGAAGAGGATTTACAGAATTTCAAGATTGATTTAAATAAAGTGATTTGCTTAGACTACATTAGTCACAATGATTATGGAAATAAAGGAGATGATTATGAACTAATATTAACAATGGAGCATAAGGGTCGCTCTCTTTTAGTCGTGATGATGGCTAATTGTGACTTTTATGGTTTTGAAAATAACCATGGAGAAGGTTTAATATATATTAAATTTAATAACCAATAAGTTGATGAGAACCAATTATGACAAACAACAAACAACTATGAATAGACAACAACAAGTGCAACAACAATAAAAAAACAACAAATGGATAGTTGACTTTTATGGTTTTGAAAATAACCATATGTATTAAATTTAATAACCAATAAGTTGATGAAAACCAATTATTACAAACAACTATTAATAGACAACAATAAGTGCAACAACAACAAATGGATAGACAGTTTTGAATAGATAACAAGTATAATAGAAACAATTGCTAAATATGGTCAATATTGAATTTAAATGTTGAAGATTTATTTGTTATAGAAATAAAAAGTTTAAAAATAATTGTGTATATATATACTCCTCTATATATATATTTATAGGAAGATATAATTATTAATGGATCATCCAAATATTATTGAATTTATAAATAATGTGAAAACTGATGGATTTATTTGTATTTATGAAAATAAAATTATTAAGTATAAAAATAAATCTCAATTGACGGTTGATCTTAAATATGACAAAGATGGCGGCGTTTTTCTTGATGATGATAATATTGTATATTTTATCGATAAATATCAGTATGCCAGTCCAGAAATAATGTTAATTAAAACTAATCCAATTTCTTTAAATAATCATCGTATTCAATTTGCTCAAAAACGAAAACAGTATAATACATTAAATATTGATAATGAAATAAAGAAAATTAGACTAATGACATTAACAGACTAAGTTTTTTTAATCATACTTTTCAGTATCAGAATTTATTTAGACATAAAACTTCTCCTTTTAAAATTGACTTACGGCAAGAAGGAAAGTTACAACAGAGTTTTGAATTAAATTTAAAGAAAGTTCATCCTATTTTTTTGTGAAAATATCTGCTGGATATTGTTATTCAAATTTTAAATGTGGGTATCATATAGTGAGTTATGCACAGAAAATGAATATACTATACTCTAAATAAATTATAGTATATGGTGTTAGGACAAGATTCACAGGATAATAATACTGCCGGATGCCACATCCTTTTATTATCAAAATATAGAAGTTGAGAAATAGTATGTTATATCTTTTGAATGATTGATTCACCTAATTAAGTTTAACATCAATAAATAAGGTAATTGTATTATTTGACAGAGACATGGTTTAAAATTTAGAAGGGGTAGTATGCTCATATTTATATAAGTTAGTTTCTGAAATCGAAGTTTCATCTCTGTGAATATATGGCTTGAATCTTTAAAATAAAAAGATAACCTTTGCTTAAACATTACTTTGGAACTTGCTAGAATGGATGTTGGAGTATTGCTTGTCCAGAGTGTGTTGTGTGTATCAATACAGCTTAAGGCATTTATGTTTGGCTTCAAGGCAAAGTTTTGGTTGTAATTTAAGAAATAGTTTGACATGGCCCAGATTTATGTCACAATACTTTACTTGAAAAGAAGAAACAGTTTCCAAAGAACATTAGCAGAAAGAGGAGAAGGATATGGCCACCACCACCAGCCTAGATGTGGCCACCAGCAATTCCACCAGCAGCATCACTACCAGCCAAGATATGGCCACCAGCACCTCCACCAGCAGCACCACCACCAGCCAAGATGTGGCCACCAGCAATTCCACCAGCACCACCAGCCAAGATGTGGCCACCAGCAACTAAACCAGCACCACCACCACCAGCCAAGATGTGACTACCAGTACCTCCACCAGCACCACCACCACTAGCCAAGATTTGACTACCAGTACCTCCACCAGCACCACCACCACCAACCAGATGTGACTACCAGTACCTCCACCAGTACCACCATCACTAGCCAGTGGCCAACAGCACCTCCACAAGCACCACCAGCCAAGATGTGGCCACCAGCACCTCCACCAGTTGTGACTGTGTGAAAGTGTGAATTGTTCTTTATAATATTATTCAATTAAAATTTTGGGGTACAGTTCCTGCATACTTCTATAATCTGTAAATACCTTTGTAACAGTCATGATTATAACGACCTATCTGGAATTACCTTGTCATTAATTAAAACTTTAAAAGTCCAGCCATTAGTGCTAAGATTCAAAGTAAAACAAATGGCAGTAAATATGTGTAAGTAAATTCTGAAATATAGTATGAAAACTCACCAAAGTGGACTCACATGAAGTCTTTAAACTACACTGTGAATGTAAGTACTGTGTGTTTCTAGCTTAAATTTTCTAGCTTTTATAATCTCTCACCAGGAAGACTCCCTCATAGCATTTAGCACCCCTTATCAGGAAGAGAGCAAGGTTATACTCAGGTTTACCAGACTCAATAATTTTATGAAGGCTATCTAGTCAGAACAAAGTCTTTGTTTAGCTTAACACCTATTCAACCTCCAGAGGAACAGGAAATAATCAAGGTTATCCAGTCACACCTCCTCAACAGGAACTCAAGCAAGGCTATTCAGAAGAAAATAATATATTTTATATTTTAAAAAAGATATGAACATGACTCAAGAAATCGTAATGACACGATTGCAAATAAACCATACCCCCGGCCGGGATTGAACCCGCGGTCATAGAGTCATGTTGACGGCAGTGAAGGGACTTGAGCTAGAGTTCGTCACGGCCACGCTAGCTGGAGATTCGTCTGTAAAAACTTGCATTTGTGGTCACAGAGGTGCCTGTGCTAACTTTCCTATGGTGTAGAAATATACCTAGTTGGATGAATCTTATTGTGGCTAGCTGGTCTAGTGGCTAACGCGACGGGCTGGAGTTTTGAGACTCTATGACCGCGGGTTCAATCCCGGCCGGGGGTATGGTTTTTAAGATATGAACATACATGTCTTATGTGCTAGTAGCATCATTGAAAATTTTTCCATGATGGTTAAAATCTTTCTATGATTGTTACGTTGGTTTGTCCCTTATTACTTTGATAGTAAGATTCTCACTACATGTTCTAGTGTGGGGTAGCTTTTACTTAATGGCCTTATTTGTCTAGGGGTAATACTTACATCATGGCTGATCTTCTTGAGTGTCTCTGATACCCTTTCACCAGCCCTCTTCACAGGTTATGTAAACTACTACTATAAAAATATAACTGTATTCTCAATAGATATGTATAGAATATACAATCACAGCCTCCATTTTCAAAACAAAATCTACACACTCCATGCCTGTGCTCCACATGGTGTGTTGCAACAACTCTTGTCCTTCACTCTTCCTGACATAACTCTGGGCTAACCAGTGTTTTGACACACTTTAGTCACCCTGGGTATGGTGGCCAAAACTTAAATTATAAAAACTCACCCCTGGAGCACACATGATGCCCCAAAAGATAGGAGAAGGACCCAGAGATCCTGCCAGGTTGAAGGTCAGCCACAGAGAGAGGGAGTCAGTGAGAGGGAGAGAGAGAGAGAGCCTGGCTAAGCTCCTCCCACCAAAACAAAAGACTGTTGCCAAGCACAATTCTCCAGTTACCACAATTCTACCACACCTTAATTTTACTTTTACAAAAAGAAATACAACTTTATAAACTACATATTTAAATTGTGTGTTTATGTGTCTATAGTATAACCTATTATATTGAGAAAAATAGGTTTGACCCAGCTGCCTCTCAGTCATAAGGTTGATCAGTCCTTCTGACATTTAGAGCAAAGTCCCCATCAATTCAATATAATTAGGTATTATTATAGTAACTGTTACTTATAAATACATGTTGGGTCCTATAGCCCCATAACACCCCCACCTCCAGACGAAGTCTCACAAAAGCTAGCCGTGTCCCTCAGGATACGGCTAGTAAAAAGTATATTGCTTAAGTCTGAAGGCGGTAAACAAGACTACTAGAAATGCTACATATTTCCTAGCACCATAACTACTCTTCACTTTACTGTTATTTACAACAGATTGCAGAATTTTTTAGAAAAGCATTTTAACCATACCCATATACTCAAGGGTGTAACTATTTACAATTTTAGTGGCTTTTAAACAATACACATTACAATGCAAAAATTGCACACAATGCCCACTGTGAAAGCCCGCACCAACAGGCCTGTGCCTCTGCTACGGTAATCCAGCAAGCAACTGGTACTCCAGGGTGGCATCTTCCTGATCAGGAGACGAGAGTAGAGCCAAACCCAGAGCAGTCAGGTGTACACCAGGCAGGAAACTTCACAAAACATGTCAAGGTGTCTCTCACTTGGTGGCCGAACCAAACAGTGAGACTTCCAGTCAACACTCACGATCCTTAACATGGTCAGGCACTCAAGCCCATCTTCCGAGGTCCCACTCCACACAGATCCTCCAAACTTATGAAGAGGAGGCTGACATAGAACATGGAGGGGTCCAGGGGACCACAAAGAGCACACCAAGACACATCATCACATACCTTCCTGAACGTCTCATGTTACCGAAGGTTGTCAACCACTGCCTCAACTCACATTTACTTACACCCTGACCCTCGTCACACTTTTGGCTCTGACTCGACCCCTTCACAGTCAGATGGCTGGTAGAGAGTACTCAGGCTCGCTAAGAGTTCACCACTGCAAAAACAACAAGGTCAGCACAAGACAAACACTATGTACAAAGTATGCACCATGCATCTACATGAAACATCTAGAGAGAGCATCAGCAACCACATTCTCTGAGCCTTTTATATATTTAACTTTCAAATTAAAAGGCTGTAGGAACAAAGCCCATTCTAAGAGTCTGATTTTAGTCACTATACACAGGAACAGGATGAAGAGATCCTGAGACATGTACAAATGCTGAATAGCCAGCCCCAAAATGAAAATTTTCTTTCCTGTGGTAAAATGTTGACATTTAAACTTAGAAGGTTGTTCATAGACAATAACAGTTCTGCAACCTCTCGCAGTGCAACAACAAACACCAAAGACTTCTCTTTGCACCCAGGTTGGATACATCAAGTTTACACAAACACCATCACGTTCCATCTCACACACAAATTTTAAGCACACAATGAACACAATTTGCATTACACACATTAAAATGGTACTGGAACACAGGCCATGGAAATCACATCTTCCATGTTTTAGCTTATTTAAAATGTTTGCATCTTTTAGTGCATAAGTATCAATCTTTCTAATTCTGTAAACCTTAGTTGTTAAACGTACTCTGTGGTAGTCAGTGTTTATGCCCAGGGTGCCATCTAATTTGGGAACCATGAAGCATGGGAATGCCCACTGACTCTCACTAAGCACTACAAACTGGTGTTGGAAGAATTTCACTTCTTCCTCCATCTCCAATTTTTCATACAGATTTTTCCCACACAAAAATTGTTGAATTGGCTCAGCCCTCTTTAACAATTTCTTCATGGAGTTTCAACTTTTCCCCATTACTGACATCCCAAACTTTTATAAAGTTCCAAGGTGGCTGAGCCAACTCTCCAACATTTTTCTCATTAAAACCAAGCATGCATTTCCCAAAATCTTTTACACACATGTTATTTCTTAAATACACTTTTGGTATTTCATACAGATTATTGTTTTGCAGCCCTTTACATTCCATTAAAACATTGGTCTCTCTGAATTTTTGACATAACTTCAAACCCTTTAACCGGTTATTGTGTACACTATACTCATTCTTTTCTTGCTTGGGGGTGTGGATTTTATATCTAACCCCTGGGAACTTCCCCCACAACATGTTCAGCTCACAGCAACTTGCCATACAGATTTTCACATGAATTGGCTCCAGTATCAGCACTTCCTCTCCAGCCTCCAGAGTATCATGGTCCACATTATGGTCCCACATCATCATCCTGGTCTGGTTGATGGGCACGTTCACTGGTACCATCCACCTCATACGAGCCAAACAGTATCTGAAACTGAGAAAAAGCTCCGAGGGGGGAGCATCACCATCATCCCCAAGCCAATAGCTCAGAGATTCCAGAGTGCTTCCCCACTCAGCAAATACAAAGAAAGGGATCCTCTCATCCCAGTTGTTAGTATTGTCTATACCATAGGCTTGCATCATTGTCTTGAGGGTTTGATGTAATTTCTCTATTTCCCCTTGAGATGGAGAGTGATACACAGTTGAACACTGAGGCTCTACTTTTAGTCCCTTCAAAACATTTCTAAAAGACTTTGAGGTAAAGTTAGGCCCTTGATCTGTTTGTACTGCTTGTGGAAAACCAACATGAAAAAAGAACTTCATCAAAACCCTTAAGACTACATGAGCAGTTATCTTATGCAGAGGGACTGCTTCCAGGTACCTGGTAGTGGAGCAAATATTTGTGAGTAAATAATCATTTCCCAGTTTGGTCCTTGGGAATGGACCAAGTACATCTACTACCAGCTTGCTGAAGAGTTCACCTGGTGCTGAAATAGCCTGAAGGGGAACAGGGTTAATACTTCGACTAGGTTTCCCTATAAATTGAAAGACATGACAGGTCTCAATATACTCTCTGACAGTCTCCCGCAGCTGAGACCAGAAGAAATGCCTGGAAACCTTGGACATCACCATCTGGGGACAAAACCCTTGTTCTCCTTCCATCGATACTGCAAACAGAGGTGAATTCTTTGTAAGAGTTTCCTCCCTGAAATGAAAACACTTATTTAACTGTAAAATCTCTTCCTCAGCAACAGCGACATTTTCCTGCACAGAAATTAATTGCACCCTAGCAGGTGCAGCCTCTCTCACACTATTTAACTGATCCATTCTCCAATCATGCTCAGCTCTGGCTGGAACATCCTTTTCTTCAGTTGACTGCAGTTCAACATCAGAAAGCGGAGTTACCAAACTTAAGCCTTCACCATCCTCATGAGAAATATCATGAAGACTGTTGGTAGCATGATCATGAGCCATACTTCTCATGGTGGAACCATCAGGGAGAAGGTCTGGCAGGGTTTTCCTAGCCATTTCCTCCCAACATTTGGGATTTGGTTTCCCCCAAACTAGTTGTTCCTCACTGTCTAACAGACCCATAACATTATTCCCTAATAAGAGGTCGACCCCTTTGAAGGGAATTTCATCTGAGATACCTACAGGGAGATAGCCAACTTGGTATGCAGATTCTACCCATAATTTGTGTACAGGTGTCCTTATGGTTGAACCCGTAATACCCTTCAACAATATATCTACCCCAGTATAGGTATCCTTAGACACTGGCAGCACTCCAGCACGTAGCAAAGAGTAGGTGCTACATCCATCTCTCAAGGACAGTATGTTCTTAACTCTGCCTACATCCTTTTGCAAACCAACTGCAGACCTACTAGAAAATATACACATCCTGGGGTCTAGATCCAAAGGTTCCTCCTCACCTTGCCTTGAAGACCTAATGCAGGCAACTGGATGTATCTCTGCAGTTAGAGTCCTCTGGGGTGGTTCCTCCCTTTCCTGATCTCGCCGCCTTGACCAGCAAAACTTTTGAGTGTGTCCAGTTTTGTTACAGTAGTAACAGGCATAACTCTTAAAGGTATTTTTACCATTTGGTGTAGGACTGGTACTGTTTACTCGAGGACCTGAAACATTATCTGATTGTCTAGGTAAATTTTGAACTCCAGCTGACTTACCTTTTCCTTCTATTTTATAGGGCACCTCAGCCTTCATTTGTTCCTGAAAATTCTTGTCCCACTTACCTTTATGACCATAAGACTTGGAATAAGGTTTAGAATGAGTGGGGAAATTTTCAGAAGCAGCATGACTGTTTTTACTTACCAATTCCCTGCGAGCCAAAAATCGGTCACCTAGATCCAGTGCTTCTGAAAGATTACCTGGGTTTTTGTCCTCCAAATATTCTCTGAGGTCAACAGGGATTGTATTGTACAATTCCTCATGAAACATCAGATCTACTAATTTGTTATAGTCTTTATTAACTCCTTTAGAACAAACCCATTTCTTAAAAAGGAACAGTTTCTCATTCCCAAACTCAGTTAAGGTCTGCCCATCCTGAAATTTTTGATTCCTGAACTTTTGTCTATATTTCTCAGGTATCATTTGGTATGCAAGCAATACTTCCTCTTTAATCTTATCATAATCAGAAAAATCTTGCCCCTCCAGAGTCTCTACTCTCTGGAATCCTTTACCCACAAGTTGTGTGCGAACTAGGGTAGCCCACTTCTGTTTGGGCCATCCTTGTTCCAAAGCAGTCTTCTCAAAAAAAGAAAAATATCTATCTGGGTCACTCTCTGTAAACTTAGGGACAAAATTTGCAGCTTTAGTTATGTTAAAGTACTGCTCAGGCTCTTGTTCAGAACCTCCTAATCTTTGACGTTCTTCCTCCTTAGCTTTCATTAATTTCATTTCAGCCTCTAGTACAGCTAATTTCAGTCTCATTCTCTCCATTTCCATATCTCCTGGAGTAGGTGATTCCTCATCTTCACTATTAACAGGCATGTTTACTGATGAATTATTACCTTCTTCCCTAAAGCCTAAAAAATCTGAAGACTCATCTTCTGACATAGTTTTATCTTTAAACACTTGCTTCCCTCTTACAGTATCAGTGGACAAAGTTTTCCCACAGGCACATAAAATAACACAAATTGAATGTAAACTATGCACATAGCACTTACCATAACCACAACAAAAATGTGTTACTCCCTTTCCCCCACCTTAGGAGAAAAACAACCTATAAACTAATATATGAAAACAACACTTCCACTGACCCACCTTGGTAAATCTTCTACCAGAAACATGCAACTGTTATTACCCCATACCAGCACATATAGTTCAAAGAATGTTTTGAGTTATTTTAGCAGTCAAATAACTCTCCCGGACAGGCCCCCATGTTACGTTGGTTTGTCCCTTATTACTTTGATAGTAAGGTTCTCACTACATGTTCTAGTGTGGGGTAGCTTTTACTTAATGGCCTTATTTGTCTAGGGGTAATACTTACATCATGGCTGATCATCTTGAGTGTCTCTGATACCCTTTCACCAGCCCTCTTCACAGGTTATGTAAACTACTACTATAAAAATATAACTGTATTCTCAATAGATATGTATAGAATATACAATCACAGCCTCCATTTTCAAAACAAAATCTACACACTCCATGCCTGTGCTCCACATGGTGTGTTGCAACAACTCTTGTCCTTCACTCTTCCTGACATAACTCTGGGCTAACCAGTGTTTTGACACACTTTAGTCACCCTGGGTATGGTGGCCAAAACTTAAATTATAAAAACTCACCCCTGGAGCACACATGATGCCCCAAAAGATAGGAGAAGGACCCAGAGATCCTGCCAGGTTGAAGGTCAGCCACAGAGAGAGGGAGTCAGTGAGAGGGAGAGAGAGAGAGAGCCTGGCTAAGCTCCTCCCACCAAAACAAAAGACTGTTGCCAAGCACAATTCTCCAGTTACCACAATTCTACCACACCTTAATTTTAAGCACTATAAATAGACTAAAATAGGTAATCTTGTCTCAAAATGCTTAGTTTAAAAAATGTTTCCTCAATGTTGTACTCAAGAAAGTTATTTAGTTGGTTATATTTATACAAATTTACCTATTCCATATAAAAGTTGGAGTTGGATTTCTTTAGAAGAAGTAAATTCTAAATTTTATTACATTTTAAATTTGGATGATCGAAAATCTTTTTATAGAGCCATAAAAAGTTTTTTATCTTACTGTCGTCAACTTTACATTGTTGACAAAAACATTATTACTACAAGTTGTAAATTAAGTAAACTTCCTGGGTTATTATTATTTGTATCAATAAAAAACATAAGTAATAAGAAAATAATAATTATTGCTTTTTCGTTCTTTACTGCTACTTTACCTTGTTATTGGGTAATTCCAACATTATCATCTAATTTTAAATCTATTTTAACTTTTTCAAAATTAATTGTTAATCCAGGATGGAGAATATCAACTATTCTGAGACCTACAGTTACTCCTGTTTTTAACATTCCATGGAACAATAATAAAGATAAAAAAGTAATTACTGTTTGGTGTTTACCACATAACAATTTAGCAATAGCTTATAGCATAAGTTCCATTTTTCATTTATTATTACAACCTATTTTAATTATTCCTTCTTCTGAAATTGATGTAAAAATTATTAATAATGATAAATGGATAACTAATAATTCTTTAATAGTAAATAAATATAATAAATATACTAATTATAATAATGATTATAATTATCCCAAAAAAATTCTTTCTCTTGGATCTCGATATTTTATTCATTATTTATTTCAGTCACATATAAATGAAAATACTGCTTCTCTATCAATATGGCCTTTTAAGTCATCAATTAATATTCAAGAAAAATTTTTACCTTCTGATTTTACATCATCTCTTATTTGGGGAATTCATCTCTTAATTTTAAGTCAAAAATACTGAAAATATTTATAAAAAAAAATAATTTTTCTATATATAACTAAAATGAAATTCATAATTAACTAACTAATTATACAATGTCGTTGTCGTCGTCTTCATATGCAACTGTTATTATTGATAAAATATTTAAAAATGAAAAAGAATTAATTTTAGAAAATTTACAAAATATTTTAAAATTGCAAAATATTAATTTGCTTTATATACCACCCATTGAAAAAAATAATAATGATGATGATTTATTAGAAAATGTAAAAATATTAGCTCAAAATATTCCAAAAGGAACACAAGACTTTCTTATAGTATACATTACAAGTGAAGGGAATAATGAAGAAAAAGAATGTCATTCAATTAGTTGTATGGATAAATATTTAAATATACATAAATTTACTGAACAATTTGAAAATATTGAAGAATATTTTCAATTTTCAATGATTAATAAAATATATATATATTTAATTATTGATAAGAGACAATATGAATCTTCATTCTTTTACAGTTTTTATTTAAAAGAAAAATCTAATATAATTTATATTAGATTAAATTTAAATTTATTAGAATCAACTAACCACTTTTTGGATACTAATTTATTAATGAATGCTAATCTTCGAATTATTATTTTTGCAATTATAAATTCTTTAGTAGCATAAAAAGAAGAAATATACTCAATTTATGATAAGATAAAGTTCTAAGTGGTATTAATAATATTACGAATCGACTAAAGATCAAGTTAGTTGGTTTAAAAAATAAGCAAAAAGATAAAATATTCATTTATTTTTTTTAGATGAAAAGACAATACAATGTTCAATATACAAATTACATTCCTTCAATTAACCAAAATTATTTAGATAATAACAAGATAGATTGTTGCCTATTCGGCACGACATCATATACATAAAAGTTGAGAGTTGAGTTTTTCCTTAATTAAAGTGGACAAGTAATCCTCATCACTTAAAAAGATAGAGTTGGTGGTATAAACAACAAGAAGTTCTTTAAGTTTTATACTATGGTAATGCAGGCTATGAATTATTTCTTTGATGCCCAACGGCGTCAGTACACTAGACATACACTCGATACGGTCGTACCCTCCTCGTGGTTGTAGTTTCTTAATCACATCAATTGCAGAATTCACAATATTGTCATTCAAACCAATCAACCTAAGGTTCACTCTTCCTGTGAGTATGCTAGGTAGGGACGTCGTCAGCACTTTTGGAGAAACTTCTGCTAATACTTGAACATCCAAGAGCTTCAATTGATGTAGTGTAGACTTGACAACATTGTATAGCTGTGGTAGAAGGGTATGAGCATTGTCGTTATTCAACACATTCAGGGAAAGGAATTTGAGGTTGGGAGGTAGTAGATAAATATTCTTAAGATAGCCATCAAACTCTACCAAGTTAACTAAGTTATTCTTAGAATTTAGGTGGTGCAAGATGGCATCAGTTTCGCAGTCGTTAGTGATTTCCATAGATGAACAGAGGTGGTGTTCAGTGATTATGGCTAGCAGATCCAGCAGACCAGGAATATAAGCGGATTCACCTGAGATATTAATTTTCACGTTCACTTTCGATGGTGATGAGATAATATTAATGTTCACTTTAGATGGAGTGTAGTCTGGTGTGCAAAAATATTTATAAAAAATAATATAAATATTTGAATTCTTAATCAAAGGAACTATTTCTTCAACTATTTCATTACATTTGATGTTCTGTAGGATATTGAACCTTTTCTTCTTTATATTAGTCTCTTTACGGATACGCTGAATTTCATGTTGGATAATTTCAGGCAGACTTTGTAGTACTATGCCAAATTTCTGTACGAGACTAGAAACTTCATGTTTAATAGCCTTGATAGTCATATGGTCATCTAATATGTCTAGTACAAGGTGCACAAGCCCAATCTCAAAATCACTATGTATCAAAGCAATGTGGTACTTCGACATATCTGGGTATATAGCCAATGATGCTTAAGGCAGGACTAGGTGTCCAATTACGAGTCGACTAAAGATATAGTGAGTATGTAAGATAAACTGAAGCGGAAACTGGGTGGAGTTGCACCACATTCTTTTTTAACAGTAGCTAGTGGTTTATTTTTATAATCAACTTACAGAAATTTATTGAAATTTTAAATAGTGGCATATTTATTTAATCTTCTGCCAGAATTCCAAATGAAGTTAACGATATTACGAGTTAGTGAATTTAAAAAAAATAAAGACTTCTCCCTTAGAAATATTTTTTATTTTAATCTATTTATATTTTCTGTAACATTTTCATGAATTTTTGAATAAAACATTGTTGGTTTTACATTTTCATTATCAAATAAATTATCTAATATTTTACTAGGTTTAATATTAAGATAATAATGTTGACTACATATTGCACATGGAATAATGTATGGTAATAAACTAATGTAGCAATGTAGAGTATATTTAATATTTTCATCCATTTTATATATATCATTTAATTCTCCTTTTTCAGCTAAACTATGAAATATTTTCCAATAAAAGGGTCCCCATCCTTTAGGACCATAAAATTGAGGAATTGGATATGTATCTGTATTATATATAGTGTAATGAAGTGATCCAGGAAAAGAATTACTTTTTTCAATTATTTCTAAATGAGGATGAGCTATTTCATCTGCATCTAGTTTACTAATAAGATCAGCTAGGGTTTCTACTCCATTTATCTTCAAATTATTTAAATGAAGCTTTTGTAAATATAATTGGCGACTTTCTTCATTTTTCATGTATGTTTCAAGAGCAAAAATTTCTGATGGAATTGAGTATTTTTCATTGTCAATAATATTTTGAATTTCTTTTAAAAATATAGTATGAAATTCAATAGGTGAACATATAGAATATTTTTCTGTTTCATCATCACTAGCAATTAAATGTACTACTGTTGGTAAAGTATGAAAAAAACTAGATCTAAGTATATCATTAGCTTTTTTTAAATTATAATTATCATTAATATTTTTATATTTAGGATGCATAATTTTTAAAAAATCACTTAATATAACAGAAAAAGTATAGAAAATAAATGTAGGTAAGCATAAAATTGATGGAAAATTTTGATTATTTTCTTTATTGTAAAAAAGTTTTAAATTAAAAAGGTATTGGCCTTTACCTTTCATTTTTTATTCATTTAAAAAAAAACAATATTGGTAAAAGTAACTTAATATTATTTTTTTTTTCATTCTCTTGGTTAGTAATTGTAGTTGATTTTTTCATCTTATGATGATTAAATGGGATGATCAGGACATGTAAATGGTTTTTCTTTAACCCATTCAGTATTACGTTTAAGTTCTTCTTCTTCAGCTGGAGTAAAATCATTTTCAATTTTAAACATCTGACGAATTTGTTCTGTAGTTTTTCCCTTAATTTCGTTAGCAATCATCTTACATGTCACTTGTTCTAAACTTTTAATATCTAAAAAATGAGCAGCATTCACTAAATCGAATAACATAGTTTTATCTTCAGTTTGTAAAAAATTGTAATCCCAAGAAGAAATGTCATTAAGTGAAGTAGCATTGTCATAATCTAAAGGAAGAATAGATGGTGGATTTTCTGTATAATGTTTACAGTAGTCTATAACCATTTTCAAAATAGGTGTATTTATGTTATCACATGGAATTACTTCATCATCATTACTAGCTTCAATGCAATTTATCATTTCACTCAATAAATTACTCATACAAGCAACTTTTGTATCCACAGTGAAAATATCACCATCACTACTTTTCAGTTTCAATGTTTCCATTGTTATTTTTGGGTGATGACTCTAGCTTTACTCCTTACTCTTTTATATAAATGATTAAAAAAAAATTATGATTCAGTATAAAAATCTGTTCGTAAGTAACTTGAATCTATCTTAAAACAAAAAATCTACTCAGTAGAGACTATATATATATGTCATGCCTAATAAGCAGATAACTTTAATTTTAGAAAGGGCTTTGTAGAAAGAAGTAAGTAAAATTTATCATTCCATTAGACTATATATAAGCTAATGTAAAAATTTTATAATAATTAATTCTTTACTAAAGACATATTTATATAAATATTTTTATTTATTTTCAGATAAATTTCTGAATAGAAATGGATTCTATAATAGATACTACTACTACTACTACTACTACTATTGAGAGTTTGAATAGAAGATCTAAGAAATTTAATTCATATGGAAGTTTAAGATTTGAAAAAGAACGGTTAGATACATTTATCGAATGGCCAATAGAAGAATGGGTGAAACCAAGTGAATTGGCGCGTGATGGATTTTTTTATTTAAGAACAGATGATAAATGTGTTTGTGTTTTTTGTAAGGGTATTTTAACAAAATGGGAAGAGAATGATACGCCAAGAGGTGAACATAAGAGACATTTTCCTCACTGTCCATTTATAATGAATGAACCTGTAGGAAATGTTTCACTTGAACATGGAGAAATAATCTCAAGAATATCAGAATTAGCCTTATATGATGATAGTAATGATAATAGATTTGTATTTAAATCATTTTTATTGGATGTAATTGATGATTTTCCCAATATTATTCCAAGACATATGCCAGGATCTTATGCAGAATGTGAGGGACCCAATAATGATAATAATGATGATAATGATGATGATGATGATGATATGTTAGGAGGAGGTGACATGTTAGAATTATTTAAATATACTTTACCCTATCGAAATGACTATCACAAGTATAAGAGTAGACTTAAAAGTTTTAGAGGGTGGCCTAACACTCTTAAACAAAGAGCAGAACAACTAGCTGAAGCAGGATTTTTCTATCGTAATTTAAGTGATCATGTACAATGTTTTTATTGTGGAGGTGGATTACGTAACTGGGAAGCTGAAGATATCCCTTGGAATGAACATGCACGATGGTATCCTAAATGTAATTTTGTATTAGTAAATAAAGGAATAGAGTTTATAAAAAGGATTAAACAAGAAAAACCTCCATATATTCACAGTTATCCCACTGTTAATATTATAGTTAAATCTAGATTAACAGAGAATGATTTGAATGCTTTGATGAAATTAGATATTATAAAGTCTGCAGTTGCAATGAATTATTCCCCAGACAAAGTAAAAAAAGTGCTTAAAAAAAAGCTTGTAAAAACTGGATTACCCTTTTTTAATATTGAAAATTGCATTTCAGAAATTGTTAACTTATCATACATAGATAAATTTCCTAACTGTGATGGATCAATTTTAAACCAAAAAAATATTAATAATGAATTATTATTATCATCATTAGAAACTAATTATGATATGAATATTTGTAAAATTTGTATGGATAATTTAATAGAATTGGTTTTTTTACCATGCTCACATATGGTTGCATGTATGAATTGTTCTAAACAGTTAAAAAATTGTCCAATTTGTAGAAATGTTATAAGATATACAATAAAACCAATAAAATCTTAATATTATTTATATTTTTTATTTCCTTTCTTTAAGTTTTTTTTTAGTGCAGTGGTGTTATTATTTTTTAAAATAATGAATATAAATATCAATTTTTTCTTTTTACTAAATATTATTTTTATTGATGATGAAAAGCAAAAAACAACAACATAATTGCAAATTAAATAATTATTTATTATCTTTAAAACCACCTTGGAAAGATATAATTGATCACAACGAGTACCATACTTTGATTAATTTTATACATACTGACAATGTTTTAAGTTTATTTCCCAAAGAAGCATTTATAGAATTAGTTTTACAGAAAAATGGCATAAATGTACAATTAATTAATATTGAGTGTAGCTTAGAAGAAGAAGAGGAAGAATATTATAATGAAGAAACATATATAATATCTAGAATTCCTACTAAATGTTATATAAGAGTAAAAGATGCTTTAGAAAAAGAGAAAAAATACCAAGTACTTTTTCTTCACCATCCTAGTTATAATAGTGAAATAGTATATGAAATAGTAAAAAATTTTAAAGGAAGAAAAATTGTATATAAAAAAGATAATATTTTAACAACAAAAGTATTAAATGAGATTATTACTTCTAAAGGTTTTAATAAACTTCCTAAAAAAAAGTGTAATAATTTGAAATTTTTTATCAGAAAGTAAAAAAATAATGAAAAATATAATAATTCGATCTTATCTAATTACTGTATAATTTTGAAATTTTTTTATTATTAGCTATTAGTATAATAACAAGTATAATGAAATATATTATAAAAATAATCAACCAATAATTTTTGCAACTTTTATTAATAACGGTTATATAATTTTTTTCTTTACTAAATTGTTTTTTATTATAATTAACTATTGCAATACCTATTTTACTTAAAAACGATCCATTCTCACATTTATATATATATTTATAATCATAAATAGAATCCATTTTCACTCTTGCTCTTTCATTATGAAAATTATACGAATTTAAAGTATTGTGATAATTGCACATATCATAACATATATTTTTATTTATCTCTCTCTTATTAGGATTACATTCATCTTTAGCAACAAAAGGATGATAACTAGGATGATGAATTTTATTTTCAATTTTATTAAATTCATCAATATCTGCAATACTAAATTCTTTGAAACCATCATGTTTTTCACATAATTTATGTAAAAATATACTTCTTATTAGAGAAATACCACCACCATTATTATTACCTGAATATTCATTCTTTAAATAGTATCTAAAACATCCAATGCATTTATCATTATATTCTTCCAAGAGATAAATAATTGGTAATATGTCTTGGTTTTCTGAAGATTTTACATTTTCTATTATATGAAATGTGTTTTTAATAAATTGAAGATGTGAAATTGGATATTGATTATACCATTTTATTAATTTAGAAAAAATATTTTCTAATTGTGTATAAGTAGAAATACTTTTTAAATGAGTTGTAAATTCATATTCACTCTCAAATCCCAAATCTATAAGTAAACTTTTAACAATTTTTTTATATTTGTAAAATAAATAATGTGGATAGTTTGTTTGAATATAAAGTCTGATAAATGTATGAGAGCTTGTAAATAGATCAGTTTCATCACCACAGAGAAATAATACAATATGATTATAGATTGATTCAAATTTTTTATTATCATATAAATTTGAAAGAGTATTATTTATTTTATTAGATAATGATAAACCTATTTTTGTTTTTAATTTTATATT
This sequence comes from Cherax quadricarinatus, assembly GCF_038502225.1. Taxonomy (NCBI): domain Eukaryota; kingdom Metazoa; phylum Arthropoda; class Malacostraca; order Decapoda; family Parastacidae; genus Cherax; species Cherax quadricarinatus. Next base: position 120,942 of record NW_027195608.1, read on the forward strand.
TTCAAACTCTCTGTTCATCATATCATAACTATTAGTAAAATATTTTTTTTCTTTTAACGAATTATTAATATTGTTAAAGTCCAAGTCCATTACTTGAGCGTGAAAAGTAGCTAATATTTCTTGTATAATAATATCAACGTCTTCATATAAATTAGTGTCCATTTTTTTATATAAAAATATGATAAAAATTTTAAAATTTATTAAGTATGAAAATATTTTTTATAATTATCCATTTTTTTAAATCAGGTTATTAAAAAATGGCAACTCTTGAAACATACAGGAAGTTGCTAGATATTTAAATCTGCTGCTCCTTGATGGTTGGTTGTTATTTTTTTTCAAAAAGTGGTGTGTTCTGTTCTTCCAGTACAAGGATGATATTGACTGTAATATTACTCGATTTACTGCTACTGAGGCTATTATCAGCAAGTGAAGGTTAGTTTATCTCAATTCTATATATATAAATACACTTGAAAGGTTACTAACTGCATCATTTATATTTAATACATTATTTTTTTATTACTGTGTCTCTCCATTATACTTATCATCATTTGTTATCTTTTCCAGTAAACTGTACCTCTTCAGTACGACAGAAGGAAATATTCTTCAATTTTGAGAATGAAGAAATATTCTGTCTCTGGTATAAGATGGATGAACAGTATACTCAAGTGAATATAACATACAAATTCAAAGAACATTTCAAAGAACATTTCTTCAACTATGTTTCCTCCAATACTGAAGAATATAAAAGTATTTTTTTGTTAGACTTATTTGTAAGTATGTTTCAATACAGAAGAATATACAAGAGTTTCAAATTTTTGTAATTGTTTTTTTAGTGTAGGATATGAATATATATATATTTTTTTTACTTTAATATATATTTTTTTACTAAAATGTGTTATTATTTATTTTTCATAGAGTATGGGGATTATAAGTAACAATACTATGGAATGGACCAAATGCAAGAATTGTAATATGATTATCAAAAGCAACAATACCATGGAATGGATTAAATGCAGCAAAGAATGTAACATTTTTCGTAAGTTTAATTAAAGTTTTGTATAATATTTACATTATAAATTTATTTTTAACTGAATTTAGACTGTACACTAATACTAATACTGAATTTAGACTGTACACTAATACAAGTAAGTAATTGGTAATTTTTCTATTATATTTACAGCAAACTCAAGAGGAAACCAGATAATATCAGTAACAGTGCTAACAGTGTTGTTGGTTATAACATTGATAATATTAGCTAATGTTATAGTATATAATTATCATCTCAGGAAAATCATAAATCATGAAGAAATTCCCTTGGAAGGAAAAATTTTATAATTGATAGTGCCAATAAAGAATTTTTAGTAAAATGTTTATTTTTAATAAATATACCCCTTAACATTTAACCTCTGAACATTATCAATCATCTTCCCTTTTTTCTTCTCTTTCCTCGTCTTCTTCTTTAACTTCAGAATGTGAAGTACATTTATAACCTAAATTAATTCCTGCTAATGAAAAGTCATCATGAAATCTTCGTTGGAATTTTGATCCACATATAATTTGACTACTACTACTACTATTATCCTTATTATCAATTCCCATAGGTTTTAATTCAATATTAATAAGATCAGAGCGCATTTGAGTTAATTCTGAATGAATTCTAATAGCACCGATACTTCGCAAAGAGACTTGTTCCATAGGACCTGTTGCTAATCCACCTCGTTTTCCTCTTACTGGTGCACCGGTTAGATCGGATAATATAACTTCTCCAGGACGAGAAGTGTGCATTGTAGCACTCGCTCGATGATTAATTACACTCATATAACTGCCTTCGTAAAGACTAGCTATAACTGGTCGATTATTATTATTCTTATTAAAATATGGTTGACCAGTAAAGGGATTCATAAGAATACCCGTGTGCATTTTTTGACCTAATTGCAAGTGTTGAATTACACTTTCCAAAGAAACTCCAAAACACGAATCCATATAACCCTGCTTATCTGAAGTATTAAAATACAAATCCATTGCTTGCCGTTTTAACGAATGAGGATTAATTATAACATCAATTTTAAGACTTGAAGGTTGTCCATATCCTATTAAATTTATATAGGGCATATCTTCCTCATTTACCATGCGGCCAATAACTCCTTTTTGAGAAGTAGGTGTTTGTAATTTATCTCCCATAGATGGCGTAAAAGGAGAGATTACCATTAAACTGAACCGCCAGCTCTGTAACACAACCAAATCTACACAATTCATTTTGAAGCATCGATAGGAACGTTGATAATTTGGATGTCTTTCTCTAAAAGCCATTGATTTTTGAGCCATTTTCATTTTTCGCCGACGCTCTAAAGATGGAAATTCTGGATTTGTCGATACAGAAACACGGTAGTCTGATGAGGATAATTTGTTAAATCCACTTATGAGTGATGAGTCATCATAAATGGGATCTTGTAAATCTCCCGTTTTCCCTTTCCAAATAAATTTTAAGGCTATTTCGTTAAGTGGTACAATTTCAATTTCTCCATTGGTAAAATTAATTAAATTGTTACATTTACTCTCTTTACTACTACTCACTCCTTCTAAAATTCCTAATTGAATACCTGGAAAAAGAGGTTTATGGAAATCAAAATAAGTTTGCTTAAAACGAGGAGCCATTTGCGAAGGGCCATAGTTGTATCGAACTATGAAAGTCTCAAGTGCTACACCACAAAATAAACCTCTGTCTACACTACCTTGATTGACAGTTATACTGTCTTCAGGATTATCAAAATTAATTACTGCTACCATGGGATTTTGACAAGGAATAGGAAAAACATTACTTATTTTTGATGTGGTATAGAAAGAATGAATAGCTGTTTTTTGATGAATTTCTCCCATAGAATGACTATTATTAGGAATACCGGCATAATGGCGAAAAGAATGCAGTCCGCTACTAATTCGTGGAAGATGAGCAGCATTAGGACGAGCTATAGCCCGTGACGTTGGACCCATAAGATTGGGAATTTTTTCTCGATCTAAACCCAGCCACAAAGACTGGAAATCTTGTTTGAAATTATTACTGTCGTCTTTTAAGAGGAGAGACGGTAGCATATGTCGCGGAAGACTTTCATAAAAACTCTCACTGACTTGGAAAGAAGTTAATTCTTTAGAGGTATACAGTTGACCATTGGGCATAAATTTAAAACTAATTCGTGGTAGACTAGTGCACATCCATAATTGATCAGTCTCATACTCTAATAATTCAATGCATGCAATTCTGCGTTTTAAAGCATATTGAGTGAACCTAAATAAATTGTCTGTTCCAAAGAGACTAATATATTCCCATTGAGGGTAAGGCAATATCTGGCTAAAATGTCGGGCAGCCGATCCTTCTAAAATTGAGTTTTTGGGAAAGGCATATAATTTAAAATGAATAATGATGTAGATAAATTTACAATCTAAAATGTGTAGTTCTGAAGGATTATCTATTAAATGTAATTGAGGAAAATATTCTTTTAGAAGTTGTTCTGGTGATTTATGTATAATACTGTAGGTGGATATAATCACATCGAGTACCATTTCAAGAAGAATACCACAACGTTGAGGTGTATCGGGAGTATTTAATAAATCGATAAACCCAACTTCACTTTGTGTAATAGATTTAGGTTCTTTGGTTTTAGAATCTTTGGGAAGTAATTTTTGAATGCCGGATGCTACTATGCAAATGTTTGAATAAGAATTCGATGGACAATTCCTAGTGTACCTTCCAATTTTATTCCAGTCTAAATTGATATTTTTTCCATCTTCTGTTACCATGCTAGTTGAATTACTTAATATTTTTGTTTGAGTTATACATTCATCGATTTGACCACATCGAATAGCTGTAGTCCGAAGTTTTAAGAAATTAGTGGGAATAATTTTATTACGAGATCCCACTAATTTAATTTTGATATTGTCATCATTATCTTTATTATTTTCTTTTTCTAATGTTATTTGTTGATTTTTATAATTTTCTAATAATTTCAAATTAACCTTACTAGACTCATTTTTTTTATTTTTATAATAATTTATTAAAAATTGTAAATTTGACATTGACAATGGTTCAGTAGTATCTTTCAAAATATCAGATACTTTATTTTGTTGTAATATATTATCCACTTTTTTTAAAGTGAGAAGTAGGAACCGTCCTACAAAAATCTCTCCGGTCGTAAATATTGCCATATTACCCAAATGGTTAATTGTATCTCGATGAATCTGAGTACATTTTGAGAGAAAAGGCCATATCTTAATTTGTGATTCATCATAAATAATAATATCATTAGCTTTTTTATTAAAGTGTGGACGTCTTCGATCTGGCCATACGATAGATTTTATTGAACATATAGATTCACTTACTATAAAATTACAAGGATAAGCATCGAATGGATAATTTTCACACACAAGACATTTAAAAGAAGAAAAAAAAGTGGATGTATTATTACTTAATTTCATATTCTTCCATTGGTACCATTCATCTTGACTTATTATACGTTCTGGATTTTCAATTAACATTTGCCACATTTGACTACCTTTCATAACTGGAATTACAAAATAATTTTTAGCAAAATCAGCAAGTCGGGTATCTTTATTCCATTCTGGACGTTCAATACCCACTCCAAATACTAATTTATGATCAATAAAATATTTTATAAGTTGAGTCTCATTATTTTTGGGTAATTTTTTAATGTCGTTATTAATAATATTGCCCAAGTGGAATAGTATTCCAGGATAATGTTTAAAAATCATTTCAAAATTATCTCCTTCAATTTGTAGGTTAATACACATTTTTTGACGTAATAAAAATTCTAATTCTGCATCTGATGAATCAATTTTTTGACATTTTGAACAAAATTCAATAGAACCGGGTAATGTCCATTCTCGATGGCGAGTGTTTAAAAATCCTCGCATATCCATTATACTATATTGTTAGTGGTATTTTATGATATATATATAAAATAATAATGGATAATATAGATACTGAAAATAATAATAATAATATTATTCTTGAAAATGTATCACAAACATTACCATCACCACCAGTAATACCTATATCAGATAATGATTATTTATACTTTTATCCTCCTTCTTCAAATATAAATGATAATTTACATCTGGGACTTGTTTTTATAATGAATTCTAGTCTATGTAAGCAACTTTTAAATTTTTCTCCTTTTGTTTATTATGGAAAAGAGAATATTTTACATGTTAATTTAAGTTTAAATGAAATTAAACCATTAGACTTACAAGGATATTCAAATGATTCACTTTATTTAAGTAAAAGACCTAATTTAAAAAAAGACAATAATAATAATAATAATGGTATTCAAATGATTTACATAACACCACATCATATTTTCACACATGAACAAAACGGCAAAATAACATCAGATTTATTTTTAGAAAGAGGAGGAGAAGAAGGAAGACGAGGAGGAGAATATGAAGATGATAAACAATCACCACCACCACCACCATTACCTCTTGTAACACTTTTAACTAATACTAATAACAATCTTGAATTAATAGTGACTCATCCATTTGAAAAACTTAGATTCATTGATGGTCGATCTGTAGAAATGTTTAAAGATAACTGGAATTGTTGTTTTTCATTAACATTATATCAACAAGGAATAAGACCCATATTAGGAATGTGTATTTTAATAAGTAACACTCAACGTTTAGCTTATTTAACACAGTTGATTGATTTTGTGGATCGTGTTCAAAAAATGTTTAATGTTACAGGATATTTTCCATATTTAATACATCCTTATCGTTTAACTGTATCTGAAAATTGTAAACTAAATTTAATTTCTTATAATCTTTTACATTACTTATTTTCTCCTCATGCTGAATCACGAAAAATTAGAGATATTATATTTTCACATCCTGAATCTCTTAAAAACAACAATAATAATAATAATAATAATAATAATAATAAAGCTAATTTTAATAAATTTAAACAAAAAAAATATCAACATAGATTATTAATAGACAATGATTTACAACCTTATCATGAATATTTAACTCAAAGTAATTGTAAATTAATTTTAGATGCTTTACATTCACTTTTCGTAACTAGTATATGGATTGCAAATGGTGGTGGTTCTTTTGTTCACAGTCGTGTAACTATAACACGTAATTATTTAACATTACAAGGAAACATCATTAAAATTAAGAAAACTACTGCTAATCCATATAAAGCTACTAAACGTGATCCATTGCATTATTGTTTAAAAGAATCATTATCAACTAACATTGACAATTTACAAAATTATAATTTTCAACAACAACAGTGCGAAAACGAATATGGGTTATGTCACGCACAAGCTTTATACGGTAATTTCCCCTCTGATAAAATGAAATGCCAAATAGCTAATTTAGTTCATGAATATGGGTGTAAACATTTATTACATTATGCTTCTGATTCTTTAAAAAAAGAATTTAATAAAACTATAAGCAGTAAAAATAAAAAATATTTATATGTAGCTGTTGATGAAGAAATAAAACTTATTCGTGAATTTATATTTCAAATAAAAAATGAATTTGAAAATAATATTCATTTAAATTTGTAATCTAATCTCTTATCACTATTTTTTATATCATTTTTCCCACTTCTAAAATAATTTTATTAGTTTCTCACTTGTGAATTATTTCGCTAATTGTACAGGATGTTTTCTCTTAATATGTACTTTTAAAGTACTTTTTGTTCTAAAACTATATTTACAATTGTCACATGTGTAGGGTTTTTCTCTTGTATGAATTCTTTCATGTTTTATCATACAATAATTGTTTTTAAAATATTTTTGACAATAGGAACAAGAAAATTTTGAGTCTTTTATATGAAGTGAAAAAATATGGTTTTTTAATTCATTCTTGTTAGAAAAACCAGATTTACAATAATTACAAATATATGGTTTTTCATTTGTATGTATATTCCTCTGATGTATAATCATATCGCTTTTCTTGGAAAATTTCTTATTACAAAAATTGCAAGTAAAATTTTTATTATGCACATTAAGATGTGCTTTTAAAATATATTTATCATTAAAACTATATTTACATAAATTACATACGTATGATTTTTCATTTGTATGATGTGTATAATGTCTAATCAAATTACATTTAAATGCAAATTTCTTATTGCATAAATTGCAAGAAAATTTTTTATTATGCACATTAAAATGTGCTTTTAAAGCATATTTATTATTAAAACTATGCTTACATAAATTGCATACATATTGTTTTTCATTTGTATGATTTGTCTGATGTCTAATCAAATTACTTTTAAGTGCAAATTTCTTATTGCATAAATTGCAAGAAAATTTTTTATTATGCACATTAAAATGTGCTTTTAAAGCATATTTATTATTAAAACTATGTTTATTATGAACATTAAAATGTGCTTTCAAAACATATATATTATTAAAACTATGTTTACATAAATTGCATACATATGGTTTTTCATTTGTATGTTGTTTTGTCTGATATCTAATCAAATGAGATTCAAATGCAAATTTCTTGTTGCATGATAAAACATCATATTGAAGTAATAAATCTTCTTTGTCCTTATAGTCTTTATTATTTTTTCCATATATTAATTCTTCTGTCACAATCCCTTGTTGTAATTCATTAAAATTAATATCTTTATAGTTATCCATAATATTATTTCTAGGTGATACTTCAATATCCTCTTTAAAATACATCTTGCTGGATAGACTGAATATACCAAACTGTGAGTCTTATATAGATGTAGCAATAAGTTAAGTCCTGGGTAAATTACTAATTATTACTATAATTACAAATTATATGACTAAATTTTTTACATAAAAATATATTTTTCTTTTAATGTGATTATTACTTAATAAGATTACAATTAACAATCGTACTCAAAAAGTGTCTTTTGGTGATATTATTATTATTATTTTTGTTTATATTATTTATGATAACATACATAAACATATAAGAAAGCCAATCAAAATAATAATATTTGTTTTAATATAAAGGAGGTGTAAACTATAATAAACTATATTAAAAAACAAAAGAAAATGAATTCAAAACAAAATCAAATGAATTCAATAAGTAAAAAATATATTGAATTTATAAAAACTGATGTTATTAAGCCATTAATTGATTTAATTCCAAAAAATAAATTATCTAATATTAATATTATTCTAGAAAAAGATTCATACACATTATTATGCTCACTTTTTAATTCTATTAGTCAAAATATATTAAATTATTATGAACAACAATATAATTACAAAATTAATGAAAAATCATTCCCTCTTAAAAAAATTAAAAATAAAACTAAAAAAAATAAACAAATAGAAAACCAATTAACTCAAATTAAAATATTCAGTAAATCAGCTTTTGATTTGCTTTTACTAAATGAAGAATATAATTATTTTATACAAGAAATAGAAAGCAATATAAATACAAAAAAATCTGATAATAATATCGATGATGATATATTAAAATTATATCAGTCAATTCATAATACAATTTTAAATCAACTCTCAAGTACTCTTCAAGAAATTCTCATAAAAGTTTATGATCTAAATCCACGTGAAAATCTTCCGGAAACATCCTATAATTATCCATATTTTCTTTTAGAATATTTTCTTCGACACCGAGAAAATAAGAAAGTAAAAGATGAATTAAAATATTTAGAAATTATAAATAATCCAATTTATAATTGGATTTGTAATAATACAACAATATCATGAAAAGAATAAAAATTACTCTAATTATGGATGAAATTTTGATAAATACTTTATTTGCTAAAGGTCATGAAATCTTAGAAGAAAGAATTTTAAAAGCATATGCCGCTCAAAAATATACTATGTTCAAAAATGATGGAAATTTATATACTACTAATACTATATTAAAAGTTTATGTTGGAACTAATCGCAATTTACCTTTACATAAAATCCCAGTACAATTTTGGGCTCTAATGGAAGTTAACAACAATAATGATATAATAAATGAAAATACTTGTATTGAGGTGGAAAAAGAATGTCGAAGAGAAATTGACGCTACACATCCACTCATACAAGATAAATTAGGACCACTTGGTGAATCATCATTACGTTTTATTTCACGTTTCATCGAAATTAGAGTAAGTAATTTTAGACTTATTATAAATCCTCAAAACAATGATTATTTTATTCAATATAAAAAATTTATAAAAAAAGATATAATTTTTCGTTATGATACTCTTACTTTAGAGTTAGTTTATGTTTCTGATGAGGGTAATAAATATTATAATGCAATATTTGTAAAACAAAAAAAAACAGTAAAAAATATGAATGAAGAGAAAGAAAAAAAAAAAGAAGAGGAGGAGGAAGAATTAATAGGGATGGCTAGTTTTTTAGATAGTCAAAATTTAGATATTAAAACTACTTATCTTTATGATAATACGTCACGTACCGTTTTATACCACAGGTATAAACCCAATGATTATTCTCAAATATTTCCTCTCATATTAGAATCTGAATCACTGAATGAAATAACATCAAATAATTATCCTTTAGAATTTAATACCGAAGGTAAACCTATATTTATTTCTCGTCCGGGATCTCTCTATTGGTATACTTCTTGGAGATTGGAAGCTCGCTTACCTTTAATACCTGAAATGAATGAGTATCATCGAGACACTGTTCCTTATCATTCTGTAAATATTAATGATATCTATTTAAAGCCAGTATATTTTTTTCCTAAATTAGATGGTTGTAATGCAATTTTAAAATTTTACCCAAGTCATTTTACTGTTAGTCGACCGAATATATTATCCACAGCACACACACATTTAATTCCACAATTTATTCTGCATTCACTTATTGATTTTACTTTCATAGTAGAAGCTGATTTATATTGTATAAATAATATAAATTATAAACCACTAGCAATTATTGATATTGTCACTAGTACTTTTACAGCATCTGAACGAATGCATATATTACAAGCTTTTCGTAAAAATTTTAGAAATGATCTTGCTCCTTACTATATATTTTTTCAAGGAGAAAATATCATTCCTTCACCACTACCATCACCACTTCAATCTGTTTCTGTTACTTATTCTTTTAATGAATTGCAAGATGGAAAAATATATGAAGTTTTTTTAAATTCACAGAAACAAGTTCAAGTAATTAGTAGAATTAGAGAAGATAAAGTAAGGGCTAATCCTCGAAAAGTTGTTAATATTATTTGGGAATTACAAGAAAATTTTTAATTTTTTTTTTAATATATTAATAAATAGAAGTATATAAAGATAAGACATTACTTGTCTCATTATCAGTATTAAGACTAGCTTACCTGAAAGGTACAAAAATTTAGAATGATGTATTATTGTTGCTGTATTTGTAAAAAAATTACAAAAAAATCTCAGGATTATTTAAAAACACATTTAAACATTGCACAATATGTAAACAAGATTTTATTTTTAAATTTATATTTGAAAAACATTTATTTTCATTCTGTATATACCAAATAGGCATAACTTGCGATATTATTTAGTGGAGCAAAATTAAAATTTTTTAACAATTATAATATTAAAAAAAATATATCTTTGCTAATTGGTTAGTTTTACCTATTCGGTACGATATATATAGAGATTGTAGAGGGAAAAAAATCATAATAGTATTGGAGCTGTTCCAATAAAGAAAGAAAGAGGAAGAGGAAAAGAAAATTACAAATTTAAAATGATTTGATTAATTGCTTTGTCTTGAAGTAATTTAAGAGTATTTTTACCAGAATGGATTTCATATTTTACCAGAATGGAAATAAGTATTTATATTCACCACTTGATGATAGAAATATCTTAGTACATAATGTACTGATCAACCCACAAGATTATTTTTATAATCTTCATTCTTATCCATCCAATAAGATTTGGAAATTGAAAGAACCTCAAAAATTATTTACTGGAGCATGGGTAACCATTAATGATCTCGAAATTCCTAATTTTCCTTTCTATTGGTCCCGTCAAGAGAAAATATATTGTATGAGAATTAGTGATCCAATGGCTAACATGATTATCTCCAGTTTTCCAGTTAATTTTCCTACACCAAATCAAACAGAGAAAAATATAGTAGTTCTACTTTTAAAGTATTTGACAATGAAGGAACAATACATAATTCATAAGAGGCATCTAGAAATGAACCCCAATCAATTGTATACAGCTTTCTATTTCAAATTTCCTAGTCTCCCTTCAACTTGTCCATTTCCACCATGGCTCATAAATTATATAAATTATGAGCATATGAATCTATTTAATAAATTTATAGGAATATCTATAGGGGCTTTACATGTAGCAATTGAACATATCACTGACCAAATAAATTATTTGAAAATTTTGACACTGAATACTTTTGGATTACAAAGAGGTATAGAACTTTATTCTTATGCTATATCAAAAATAAAAATTGTGCCAAATTTATCAATAATTACATCTCCTCTTTCAGTACAACAACTATCTTCAGAGAAAGATGTAATTAAGATTTTAAATAAAGAATGGAATGCAGCTCTTAAGTTGAAGAAAAGAAACAAATCTACACAACTGAAGAAAAAATAAAAGTTTAAATTGATCAGAATGACAAGAAGTAGCAGGAACAGTAACAGCAGAAGAAGAAATATGAACAGTAATATTCATCATAGAAGAGGAGGAGATAAAAACTACACAAGGAGAAATAGTAGCAGTAATTATCATAATCATCATAGCAGAAGAAACAGCAACAGCAGCAGCAGCAACACTAACAACAACAACAACACTAATTACTTTGACAACAATAGTTATAGTAGAAATAATAGTAGGAATAACTACTATTATAATATCAATCACAGAAATACTAATATCTACTGTAGGGTAAATGAAAATTTAATAGTGGATCTCTTCATAAAATACATCCAAAAAAAGAAACAATGTGAAACTGACTTAAAATATATGTTAGAAAATATAGAAAACAAATTAGAATTGGATTTTAAATCTAGTTTGAACATGTCAACAATTATCTCACCAAAGTTGTTAGCTAAATATATGATTAACAAGGATATAAATAAGTCATATTATAAAATGAATATAAAGTTGACAAGAATGGCTATAGATGCTTTAAATGTAACAATTCAACATCTTAGTGAATGTATAAAATATTTTAAACTTCAAGCAATACTGTATTTTGGTTTTTCAAAAGCTAGAGATTTGTATTTGTATGCAAAAATGAAAACTCAAACAAAATACTTAAAGCCAAAGTTATCATCGATGCATATACTGTATCCACCATCAGAAAAATTAACACCATATATGCTTGATAAAGAATGGCGTAAAGTTTATTATAATTAGTTTTAAAAGGAAGTTTACCACTATTTTCATTAATTTTAATGAATTCATTCAGTTCAAATATAGAATTGATATATTTAAAATTACTTTAGATTCAGATAATATGGTAAGAGTATTTTATTTTATTTTTTATATACAGGAAGGGATTTCCCTATATGTGCGCACTCTCTCCCCCGCTTATAAAGAGATTAGTTTCATAAGACTCACTCACATTCTGCCAAACGATTTCTTTGGAGTAAGAGGTCAGTTTCAACTCTTAAGAAAAGTCTTTTTTCATTTTCAATTTATTCAGTATATTCTAAAAGAAAGTTTATTAATAGAAAAGTGCCACAATTTTCATTTTCAAAATCATTTTTTGCTTCATTAATTTTAATGAATTCGTTCAAACTTTCAGTAAGAATTTTAGGAAGAATTTCTGGGTAGTGTTTAAAATAGTTTTCCTTGTAGTTGGTGGTAATTTTCAAGTGACAGAAAAATTGGAGTGTAGGTGGATTGTGCCATAATTTCACAGGAGATTGAACAAATTTTACACAATATCCATCTTCTTGAAGTGAACTAAGAATACTTTGGAAAATGTATTTGTTACAACCTACTCCAATGTTACTAATAAATATATTAGAATTAAAGGTGACATATATAAGACCATTTTTTACATTATTATAATCTTCAAAAAAAATACAGAATATTACAAAAACATGATGACTTTTATACACCATTCGTATTATTAGTTCGTAATAACAAAAGTAATTTTTATTGTAGTCATCATTTTCGGTTATTAAGATATGGTATAGACGATCTACCTTCTCCAAATTCACTTTGAAACTCTGCAATTCATTTTCTTCCCATAAATCTCTTTCGCAAGGAGAAGTGTTACGATTGAGTGAATGTGAATTTTGATACTGTAGAATATCTCCTATAGATTGATCTATGTCAGATACTGTTACTATATTCTTAACAATAGATTTGAAGCCTTTTTGTGTCTGCATATTTAAAGCCATAATGATTATTTGGAACTACTTTATATTTATTGAATTTTTATTTTATTAACTAAAAAAAGTTGCCCGATTACTTGCAATTTCTTCAAATCAGTAAGAATCCTAGTAAAGTTAGGATTATTATTTTTATTTTTGAAGTAAAGAGTATTTTTGTAATCATCTTTGGCTATACTAATTTTAAAGAACTCTTTTATACTCTCCATAAGAGTTTTAGGAAAAATATTCTCTATGGAAGAGCAGTGGTAGTAGTCGGTAATTTTTAATTGACAGAGAAACTTGAGCGTTAGTGGGTTTTGCCATAATTTTATGGGAGACTGAACAAACTCTACATAATATCCATCTTCTTGAAGTGAACTAAGAATATGGTGAAAAATGTATTTCTTACAACTTGTTCCAATGTTACTAATGAAGATACTAGAACTGAAGGTGACATATATAAAACCAGTTACATCCATAACACCAAGCCAACTCCAATTACTCTTATGATAAGTCTTGTGGATAACAGACATTATCACGAAGATAGGATTATTCTTGTACACTATTCGTACAGCTAGTTCGTAATAACCACCATAATCACGATTACTATTTTCATCCTTGTAAGTTAAGATGTGGTATAGTCGATCAATCTTGTCTAATTTCACTTTGAAACTCTGTAATTCATTTTCTTTCCATAAATCTCTTTCACAAGGGGAAGTTCTACGATCGAGGTGATATTGATAATTGAAATCATAACCTAAAATTTTATCAATATCAGAGGCTGTTGATACATTTTTAACTATAGACTTGAAGCCTTTTTGTGTCTTTATAATGAAAGCCATGAACAGATTTTTGTTGTAGGTGAAAAATTATATATATATATATTTGTTGAATTTTTATTTTTAACTTAAACTAATTTGTAAGATATGATTTTACAGCTCACAAAAATTTTAGTCCAGGTAAATAATTGTATTGAAGTGAGGATTTTTTTTATAATCATCTTTAGCTTCACTAATTTTAATGAACTCTCTAATACTCTCAATAAGAGTTCTAGGAAGAATATTCTCTAGGGAATAACAGTGGTAGTAATCGGTAACTTTCAATTGACAGAGAAACTTGAGCATTGGTGGGTTTTGCCATAAATTTTTGGGAGACTGAACAAACTCTATACAATATCCATCTTCTTGAAGTGAATTAAGAATATGGTGAAAAATATATTTCTTAGAGCTTATTCCAATGATACTAATAAAAATATTAGAACTGAAAGTAACATATATAAAACCAAATCCTCCAATCCATCCTTCATTTGAAAAGATGTAAATAGTTGACATTATTACAAAGATAGGACGATTCTTGTACACCATTCGTATTGCTAATTCATAATAACCATCATTTTCATACTCGTTGTAAGTTAAGATGTGGTATAAACGATCAACCTTCTCCAGATTCACTTTGAAACTCTGTAATTCATCTTCTTTCCATAAATCTCTTTCACAAGGGGAAGTTCTACGATCAAGTGAATCTTGATATTGGAATGCATCACCAACAATTTGATTAATGTCAGAAGCTGTTGATACATTATTAACAATAGACTTAAAGTTTTTTTGTGTCTGCATTCTGAAGCGATGTTATTGTGTAATTTATATATTGTACCTTGTCACTATTTAATGTTAACTAGAAGATAAATACTTTATATAATTACATTTTTTTTTAAACCTATTTGAAAAATATTAAGTTTAATTGTTCTTAAATTCTTTTGCAGAAAAAAGAAGACTTATGAAAAACAAACTTAAAGAAAAATGGAAACAATAGACAGAACAAAGGAAACAAAAGAAATTATGTGTAAAACTTTGCCATATGCTATGCAAAATAAGGTACATCCTTTAATAAAGGATCATGGATACCCTCTCAGCATAGCTTTATTAATAACTAAAATGTGGTCATCCAAAATGCAGAAGTATGTGGAAAAGTTAATACTTCATAAGGCTATAAATGAAAACTATCTAGAAAGTAAAGATATGAAGTATGTCTGTATCTTTGACAGTAATACTAATGATGATGAAGATTATGATAATGAAGATGGAGGATGGATAGTTGAAGATCAGGATGATGATATTGTTGATCTTGTGTGGAAGAGATTTAATATGAAGGAACATTTTGAACAAGTTAAGTCTCATCGTTCATGGATTCAACTCTCATATAATAGATTCAAAGATTTTATGCCTCCCTCTATTCTTTTTAGTCTGGAAAAAATTGTTAAACGGCATGATTTGACTAAATTTGCATTCAGTCAAGCTGTTGGGTATACACTGAGTTTTGTACACCATATCAAACATTCCTTAATTTGGAGGGATGCTTGTGACTTTCATTTATTTAATGAACCTCATCATCCTCAAATGAACAATGAAATGCATCTAAAAAGAAAGAAATTGGAACTTTGGATGAAATGTGCTTCTGCTGATGAAGATTTTTATAATGGATTTCCTTATGGAATTGATTTAAATAATCATGATTTTAATTCTAATAATGATTTTATTGAAGTTTTTTTATATGAGAGTTTTTTAGACATGGTGGCTGTTGAATGGGAAAGAAAAAAGGAAAAGAATGTAAAGGGGTTAAACATTACCAATGCTGATCTTGTACATATTGATGATAGATATTTATCTAGATATAATAATAACCAAAAACAAATACTAAAAGAATTCATGAGAAAAGTAAAAGAAGGTGATGAATTACAGGGTCCCCAAAAAGGTCCCCAAGCCCCAGAAAAGGCTCCAGAACAATCAAAAAGGTCATCATTCTCAAGCCCCAGAAAAGATGATGATAATTTCCAATTAAAAAGGTCGCTGTCCCTAAGTCCCAGAAAAGATAATGATCAAGCCCCAGATAATTTCCTTCTAGAAAAGATGATGCCCCAGCTCCAGAACAATCAAAAAGGTCATCGTCTCCCAAGCTCCAGAAAAGATCAAAAATGTCCCTAAGCCCCAGGCCCCAGAACAATCAAAAAGGTTGTCATCCAAAAGCTCTAGAAAAGATGATGATAATCCCCAGGCTCCAGAACAATCAAAAAGGTCATCGTCTCCAAGCTCCAGAAAAGATGATGATAATTTCCAGGCTCCAGAAAAATCAAAAAGGTCACCGTCCCTAAGCCCCAGAAAAGATGATGATCAGACCCCAGAAAAATCAAGAAAAGATAATGATAATCCCCAGGCTCCAGAACAATCAAAAAGGTCATCGTCTCCAAGCTCCAGAAAAGATGATCATCATCCCCAGGCTCCAGAACAATTAAAAAGGTCGTCGTCCTCAAGTTCCAGAAAAGATCATCCTCAGGTTAAAGCTCAAGCTCCAGAAAAACCAAAAAGGTTATCGTTCCAAATCCCCATAACAAAAAGTCCTCTAGAACAAAAGGTCCTCAGATCCCAAAGTTCTCAGATCCCAGAACAAAAGGTCATCAAATCCCAGAACAAAAGGTCCTCAAATCCCAAAAGTCTTCCTCAGTTCTCAGATCCTAGAACAAAAAGTCTTCAAATCCCAGAACAAAAAGTTCTCAGATCCCAGAACAGAAAATCATTAGATCCTAGAACAAAAGGTCATTAGATTCCAAAACAAAAGGTTCTCAGAAAAAGGTTCCCAACTAAACAAAGAACTAATATTTAGTAATAAATGCATATAAATTTAAAAAGGGTCTAGGAACCTATTTTGGAGCCAGAACAAAAAATTGGAACTTGAGTGTGTGTTGGTGTTCTTTTATATTTAATAAACATATATTAGTTACCTAATAAAAGTATAAAAATTGAAAGTAATTATTATGATTTAAAAAAAAAAGTTTTTTGTTAATGTTAATTGTAACAAGAATTTATTGAGTTAAATACCTATAAATGATTCTATAGTAATTTGAAGGGTTTACTTAGATTGAAACAGGTTAATACTGCCAGTTAGTAAAGGTACAGGTTGGTCATACAAACAACTTCTATCTAGTAATTTGCGGGTTCACTTAGATTAAAACTGTTTCAACCTGCCAGTTAGTAGATAGAAGTCATGTTTGTATGACAAAGTTCTATAATTTTTTTAAGTGTTTATCTTGTATATTTTTAATGTCTATATATTTCTTTTTCTTTTTAACTTGTCAAAATAAACTTATGTTAATAATTTTTTTTTACCTTAAGAATGAAATTTTGCTTGCTTTGTTAAAGAAAGGATAATGAAACCCTTTAAGATAATGTAAAATATTTTACCAAAAAAAAAAAACAAATTCAAACTCAATGTGGTAGTGGCCACCCAACATTGCCGAACTCCAGATGTGGTAAAGTAGATGACGTTGAAAAACAGGATGTTACGTCCTGTACTAGCATAGGGAGGAGCCCAACAGACTGCCACATAAAAGAATTCAAGTAAGGCTAGGCTATTTAGTCAGTAACACCCAGTCCCTAGTCACAGTCACGCTATTTAAAACTTAGGCATTTTCCTTCTCTTGGTAAGTAATAAAGTTATAAGTATATTTTAAACAAGTTATGAAAATACATATATTGTGTTCAGTAGTAGTTATAACAGTATCAGTGGTGCTATTTTACCAGAATATCCTCTCAAACGAAAGCTCAACTGGTATTTTATCTTAAATTTATTCTGTAATCCCAAGATTACTACTGCCACATGGAGTGTGAATTCTGTAGTGAAAGAGAAAGATGGCGGTGGTGTCTGGTGAAAGAAGAAAGAAGAGTGGTCAAGGAGGAATTGTTACAGATGAGTAACCTGCTTTACCACATCTGGAGTGACCACCCTAGATGTTGACATGTCAGCTATTACATTTAAGTCTTATGTAGATGAGGTCTCGACAGTCTCAGACATTTACAAACTAGCGGGCAATGCTTTCGATTATCAGGATTATCTGAATCGAATTACATTTTCTAGTGAAGCGTGGAAAGAAAATGACGTAAAGAAATTCAGAGTGGCTAAAGAAAAAGTGAATCGTCTGTATTACATTAATTGTTATGAAAGATTTTACAGTACTAATAATTACATTAATAATTACACTTTTAATGTAGGTAAATATATATTAATTTTACGAATAGTGCACGATAATAGTCGTTATATTTTTGTAGCAATAAAATCTAATTGGTCTGAATCTAACTGGTCTTTTGAAAATCAACCTGATAGAGTATATGGATTAATGTACCTTACGTTTGATTTTACTTTCTTAGTAAATTATATTTTTATGGATTTATTTGATAAATACAAAGACAAAACTATGCAAAAAAAAATACTAAATAATTTAATCGTATCACTTAAAGACGAATACAAATATATTATAAGATCAATAGGTATACCACCACCACCACTATCATCACAATCACCATCACCACCATCGCTGAAGTCCCTGTGCTACTTGACTCTCCGGGACCACTACCAGGACCAACTGAAACTCTACCCAGAAATTCTGTTCCAAATTCTAATTAAAAATGAGTTCATTAATTATAGTGAAGCTAATGTAATACTAACCTATGCTCCTCACTATCCTACCTGGATTATTCCATCGAGTTCGTCTGTAACTTTACATAAATGTAAGGACTTATATTCAAAATCAGAAATTTTATTATTTTTAAGGAAATAATGCTTTGACCCTTTTTAAATTTGTATGCATTTATTATAGTGTGTTTTAAGCTCTGATTTGCTTGTTTTTGTTTTGTCAGTTGTAACTAGTATTTATTGAGTTCCATTTTTAAAGGTACAGGTTGGTCATACAAACATGACTTCTATCTAGTAATTTACAGGGTTCACTTAGATTGAAAGTGTTTCAACCTAGATTAATACTGCCAGTTAGTAGATAGAAGTCATGTTTGTATGACAAAGTTCTATAATTTTTCTAAGTTCTCAGTTTTAAGTGTTTATATATTTCTTTCTTTTTAATGTCAAAATAAACTTGTATTAATATTTTTTTTCTTTCACCTTAAGAATGAAATCTGAAAATTAGTTACTAGGTAAAAATGGCAGTTTGGTTGTATATCATAGCCTCAACAATGTTTCCATATGTGGTTAGTGGAATAGACTCATTGGTGCTTGCTTTATTCCACAGTACCATATAAAGAAAGGATAATGAACCCCCATATATGTGGGCAGCACTGGCTGGGGCTTTTACTCTAGTGGAATATAAATGTGATATTTTGGAAAAGGAATAGTGGAGGCTTGATCCTCAGTCTGCTAAAAGATTTCCTGTTAAATTTTTACAAGGTACCGAATTAAAACCTAATGGATTTATTTCTGTACTATGAATGAAATAGGATGTATAAAAAACAGACCAGATTTTATACAGCTTGAAAAAAATTTTAGATCTGTCGTTTAGTTGGCAACCCACTCAGTAAGGGGCTTTTTTATACAAGGAACTGAACTTGAATGGAACCTAATTACCTCCTGTTCACCAGACACTACATAACCTGTGGGGTTAGTTCTAGCAGATGCAGTTTCACATTACTTTTTCGCTGTACTGTATGATTAAAATTTGTTGTATACATTAGGTCACAGATGAGTCTTCTACTTTATGCGATCCTTGGAAATGTTGGGTGTCCACATCTTTATCATATAATTTTTTTTAGGATCACATAATATTTTACCAACACAGAATTCACTCCATGTGGCAGTAATCTTGGGAACCCCCAGTACAGTACAGGATGTAACATCCTGTTTCTCAACTTGACAAATAATAGAAATTTTTTTCATGATTATATAATTTTTTTAGGATCAAATAAAATATTTTACCAACATAGAATTCATTTTTACAGTACAGGATGTAACATCCTGTATCTTAATTTGACATTTTTACAGTACAGGATGTAACATCCTGTATCTTAATTTGACAAACAATAGAATTTTTTTTTCATGATTATATAATTTTTTTAGGGTCACATAAAATATTTTACCAACACAGAATTCACTCCATGTGGCAGTAGTATTCTTGAGAACTCGTGTGTAATACAAGATGTAACATCCTGTTTCTCAACTTGACAAACAGAATTTTTTTTTCATAATCATATAATTTTTTTAGGGTCAAATAAAATTTTACCAACACAGAATTCACTTGTACATTACAGGATATAATGTAATATACTTTGAATAAAATTTTTAACTAATTCACTTTATCTAGATAATGTTTCTTTTCCTTTTATGTGTAATTATTTTAAATATATATTTTATATACACAGATTTAAATAAAAAAAAGGGAAAAAAAGAATGTAATAAATTGTTATTTATTTTTAAAAATAAATAAATAAGATTTTTTTGTCATCATCCCTTATACTGCACAGGGGGTTTCCTAAGACTAATGCCACATGGAGTGATATATAAAGGATCCAAAGGCTTCATGAAATTTCAGTAGAGATTTAACCTTAACTACGTAATTTGTTGTATTTTAGTGAGAAATGAATTCTAATAAAAGATTTGAAAAAGAAGATGAAAGATTGGAAAATACACAAAAACAAGAATTGTTACCACTGCAAGTATCCGATAATGAATTATCGGAAATTAAAAACGGACAACTGGACACTTATGCGGTATCAGAAATTGAAAACTACGGACAACTGGACACTGATGCGGTTCTCTACATTTTAAAAGAAAAGGTAAGTTAGTTTCTAAACTAAGAAATTTAGTTAAATATTTAATGAATCATAATTTTTAAACTAGTAAAAATTTAATTAGTTTTAATGAATTAATAATTTTTAAACTAGTAAAAATTTAGTTAAATTACATCTTTTATATCAGATTTTTGTTTTTTAGATTGATGACATAGAAGAAAAACTACACTCAGTACTGAAGATGCCATCGTGTATACCAATAAGAAGATCATCTGATTCCATTTCTGATTCTACAGCTTTTAAATATTTGAAATTATCAATTTCAGGATTTTCTCTACCCGGAGATGAAGAAAAGAATATCTTCTTTACCCAAGAATGGGTATATTTTCCATTTGAACCAGAGAAATTATCTCTCTCTTTTCAAACTGATAAAATCAAGTTCCATACTAAACTAGAGCCTTGTGAGATAGATAATATATATACACTAAAAGAAATATTTTGCCAGTGGAATTCTAGAATGATTCAAAATTATAAAACAGGATTAGTAGTTCCACTAGATACATTTCCATTTATGGAAAGATTATTGAATACAAGAATTGAAGAAATGAAGAAAGGTAAGATTTTAGAGACATCTATTTGTGAACGAATTAAAAGATTACATAACAAAGATCTTAAGACTACTGAAATGGAATTTAGGACATTGTTTAAGAAAATCAGAGACATATTGACAAACTTCACAAATGAAATAGAACTAAAAGGTCACAGAGACATAGATTATTGCGATGACTTTATAGAATTTATGAAAGTTTATGAAAAACATAAATCTCAAATTTTGAAGATTACGAATAAGACTGAAGATTGTTGTAGGATTACTTTAGCATCTACAGTGTCTGACCTCCAGGACCCAGACTTTAAAATGATGATAGATTTGAACAAATTCGAATTTTTGAACAATTTTACTATTACTGGAATTCCAGTGTATGCTCCCAGTAGAGATTCTTCACTCCTTAATCCTTGGTCTTATGGTATTTGTAATATAATAGGTTCTCCTCATAATATTATGAGCCAAATAGCCATAGAGAACTTTGCAAAATTAAATGATTATAAAAAAACAGTAGAAGTAAACTGGAATAATGAAAATGTACTCTTCAATGCTATTGTTCCAGTTTTTTCACCTGATGCTGCCAAAGTTATCGAACCCATAGTTAAGACTAAACTGTATGCAATATGTGCAACTTTTGCACTCTTGAAAAATTCACACATTGTGGACTTTCACATTCACATGGCAGCATTGGGAGTAACATGGGTAAGGCTATTATTTGAATATCCAAATACGCCTAGAACTGAGTTTGTAAATGCTTGTATGAAAAGTATAGAGGCAACCGCAGCTTTGTATCTAAATCAAAAAATGTACAGAAATTACTGGAATTTTTTGAAAAAGAGTTCTAAGAAAAATGATAATAATGTTGTTGCTGTTCAAGCACTAATGACAGAAAGCATTATTGAGGTAGAAATTAAAACTTTGAAATGTGAGACACTGATTAAACCCATGTTTATACTTCACTTAAATCAGCAACAGAAGAAGAATCCTGCTGATAAATGTGAAGATATTAATAATCTTATGAAGATTATGCTTGTGGAATATATGGGTCGTTGTTTGACTCATTATGAATCTACTACCCCTTTTGTGGATTTTTTTTTTGGAGAATTTAATGATTCCCACAAGATGGATATTATTCACAATTTTGTAAATGAGGTTGGGAGTAAGTTAAATGTAGAAATACATTTAGAGGATTTTTATAGTCTGGAAGAATGGCAAAAGTTTAGTGAAGAGATAATTACTCAGAAATTTTTGTCTTTTATAGAAGCTTATGTAAAAAGACAAAATTTATCAATAAAAGTTAATGTAAGTAAAGGAGAAAAATTGTGTAATGTTGCCTTAGCTGGTGATTTATCTTGGAATACTTTAAAGACTTTTGCTAAAGAAATTGGACTAGAAACAGAAGTTATTGAAGACTTGTTTGATGAGAAAAGCATGTTTGTATATATTAATCATGGTTTGAAATTTAGGTCATCTCGAGAGAGACTCTTACATAAATTGGTTGATTATTCTCATAGTATTGACATGATAATTTTTAATGTTAATACAGAAATTTATAAGAATTTAATTAAAGATGTTAAATTAGAATTGGACAATATATGGTTGAATTTCTATGATGAAGTTCATAAGGAAATTGATGATGAACCAATGACTAGACATGAAATTGTTGAACCAATGACTAGACATGAAATTTTAGAAGAGTTTTTGAAATGGGAAGTGGAAGAAGATTTGAAATACAGAGAGGCTTTGAAACGTGGAGTGAAAGCAGCTTTGAAATGTAGAGAGACTTTGAATGGAGTGGAAGAAGCTTTGAAATTCGGAGTGGAATGCGGAGTGAAAGAAGCTTGGGGTTATGATTACAGATTGAAGGAGGAATTAGCACTCTCAAAGCGCGAACGAGAAATTTTGTCGAAAAATTCACAAACTGAGTAATGGTACCAGAATCATTATTCCTACAAGGAATTATGGTCATTTAAAACACCTAGGGTGACGTCACCACCCGCGGCAAGTGTGCTCACCTATAGTCAATTTGTTTTTTCTGTTTTTTTTTCGTGTATGTATTGTATTATTCTTTCTAAGATAATTGACGATTTAGCATCATAATACATTGGGCGGGACTTATACCTCTTACGGCTTATTTATCTATCACAATTGATTGATCTAATATGACATAATAAATAATATAAATAACAAAGAAATATGGTACATACTCCGCATATTCTCAGAGAGCTCTATCGAGAATAGATTCCCATTCTCAGAGAGGGGCTTCTCTTTCTTTCACCTCCAGGGTCCTTATAGATGAATAATATTGTAAAATTACAAACACAATATAAAGAAATGATATGTATATATGTACTAAAATTTATAATTATGCATACTAAATTTTTTTTATGAAAATTTTTAATAAATGTAATTTATGTAAATTTCTATGTACATAAAATATATTAAAAATGTTATGAAGATTACTTGATGATAATTATTTTCCTGTATCTGTAACATGGATAAAAAAAATCTAACTGGCAACAATCAGGTGCTCATAATCTCAAGTCAGTGCTGACTGGAAGTCTGAAGAGAGAGGAGGTGATGCCTGCAAAGAAGAAAAAGTTTGCCCGTAACATTAGCAGGAAGAGAAGGAAAATAGAAGCAATGATAAGGGCTAAACAAGCAAAGAGAGCAGCGGCAGCAGCTGCTGTGGGTTGTTTGGATATTTCATGTTCAGAAACAAGGAAGACAAAATATAGGAGCCCCGCAAATATGCCCACCTCCACCACGATTGCTACTACCACAAAACGTTTACGTGGTCGACCCAGAAAAGACGTACCTGTGGCCACACGACGTTCAGTTGGCCGACCAAAAGGATCTAAGACCAAAAGACGTCCCAATTACTTTGTATTGATCCCATATGAGACCAGCATCACCACCACCCAAGATGTGGCCATCAAACACAATATAAAGAAATGATATGTATATATGTACTAAAATTTTTAATTATGCATACTAAATTTTTTTTATGAAAATTTTTAATAAATGTAATTTATGTAAATTTCTATGAACATAAAATATATTAAAATTTTTTATGAAAATTACTTAATGATAATTATTTTCCTGTATCTGTAACACGGATACTGGAAGTCTGAAGAGAGAGGTGGTGATGCCTGCAAAGAAGAAAAAGTTTGCCCGTAACATTAGCAGGAAGAAGAGAAGGAAAATAGAAGGAATGATAAGGGCTAAACAAGAAAAGAGAGCAGCGGCAGCAGCTGCTGTAGGTTGTTTGGATATTTCATGTTCTGAAATAAGGACAAAATATAGGAGCCCCGCAAATATGCCCACCTCCACCACGGTTGCTACTACCACAAAACGTTTACGTGGTCGACCCAGAAAAGATGTACCTGTGGCCACACGACATTCAGTTGGCCACACCAGCCAAGATATAGCCATCAGCACCACCACCAGCCAAGATGTAGCCATCAGCACCACCACTACCAGCCAAGATGTGGCCATCAGCAACTCCACCACCAGCCAAGATGTAGCCATCAGCACCACCACTACCAGCCAAGATGTGGCCATCAGCAACTCCACCACCAGCCAAGATGTGGCAACCAGCACCTCCACCCAAGATGTGGCTACCAGTACCTCCACCGAGAACCACCACCACCACCAGCCAAGATGTGGCCATCAGCAACTCCACCACCAGCACCTCCACCACCCAAGATGTGGCCACCAACACCTCCACCCAGCACCAGGGCACTTCATCTTTTATGACCACATCTGTTGCCAGCACCTCCACTACCACTCCAGGTGTGGCCAACAGTGTTGCGAGTGATAATAGATGGTCAATTTGGCATTACTTTATCATTTGTGATTATTACTAATGATTTCGAGATTGCCAATATTGGTTTTTTTTTCTATAAGTGTTACAATGTCCAATTTTTCACATTTTTATTTTTTTGACGATCTTTATGTAACTTTAACCACATGACTTTCAATACAACGAAATCGAGTAAAGGAAAAAAAAAAGTTCCCTTCCCCCTTAAGGACTTAAGTTTTAACTTAATAATTTAATTATTCATATCTTTTACACTAGTAATTTATAATATCATATATTAATTTCTTATAATTAAAAAAAAATTTACTACTACGACAATATTCACTATAATATGAATCATTACTGCATTCTAAACAAAAATAATTGACATCATAAATAGAAAAATTATTATAAATAAACCTAGTAAACCCAAGTATTTTAGATATAGCATCTTGTGATTGTTTTCTAAAAACAAGTGTTTCTTTCTTTAATTCTTTTTTGCATTTTGTACAATTTTTACACTGATAATAATAATTTTCATTAGTAAATTCACCGTTTGCTACTAATTGAGTAAATGAATAAGATATTTTATATTCTATAAAATATGTCCAGCCAGTAAATTCTATTATATTATTAGCAATTTCAATAGTAGAATATAAACAATCATTAAATTTATTTATTGCTGGACTATTAGATAAATCGTTATAATATAATCGAATAATAGAAAAATTAGGTATATTATTAATTTTATCAAAATCACAAAATCTACTAATATATATAGACTCCATACTAAAAGAGCAATTATGATTGTATGATGATATATCAATATACTTCTGAGCTTGAAACCATTTTATTTCATCTCGACGCATTTTTCTTTCTTTATTCCAATATTTATTAGAATTCAATTTACTTTCTAATTCTTTTTTATTAGTTAAAATGGTGAAAGTTTCATTCCTATGAAAATATATATAACAGTGTATATACATATCAAAATAATTATCAACTAATATAATAATTGGTATATTATTTGACTGTTCTTTTTTATAAATATTATCATTTGGTCTTTCACCAATAACAAAAACTCTGGGAAATTTTGTTTCAAATTTCTTATATTGTAACATACTATTTATTATCCAACACAAATTTTGAGATTTAGTACCCTGTACTAAACGAAAAAGACTATTCACTTTTAATGATGATAATGATAATGATTTACTTTCATTATTAGAATACCATTGTTTTGAATAAAATGCATCTTCAAAAATAATTATTTTAATGTTTTTATTGTTATACCAAAAAAAATCTGTGTCATCTTTTTTAGTTTTTAAAATAATAATACAATCATACATTTCCAATGTCTCATTAAATATGTTATCTTTACCAATCAATGTTGTTACATTGTTAAATAAACAAGTTAATAAGGGTAAGACTTTATCATTATTTAAATTTTTCCAAACTAAAAATTTCTTTTTATTGTAATGAGTAAAAATTTGATTTAATAAATCATAAATATTTACTCCTGTTATATACTCTATTTTAATTATATTTTCATCATCATGATTTTTATTATTAAAAATGTGATTGATTACTCTTGCTTGTTCACACGTTCTTGTTGTTGTTGTTAAGGGATATTCACCATTATAAATTCGATTTTCCCAAAGAAAAAGAGCAGAGTGAATTTTGTAATGATCAGTATAAAATATATTGTAATTATAATAATGACACAAAAACATTATACATAATCCATAAAAAAAATCTATAATTTCAACCAATGAAAAAAATTTTGGTATTTTTAATATTAAATATATTAAATATTGAATTTCACTTACATCCCGAGAAAATTTTGCTATTAAGGCTATTATATGCCAGCCATTGATAATATTTGACTGTAGCTGAATATTATGTTGTTTTTGTTCTATAATTAATGTAACGACTGAAGAATACATTGGATGATTATAAAATTCTAATAAGTCATTTTTTAAATTATAGATTTTACGAGATTTCTTATATTCAATTATTTTTAAAAATGGAGTAATAACAGGAAAAGAATTATATAAAATAATTTTTTTCAATATTTCTATAGCATTGATATAACTATCATTATTATTATTATTAATACTGTCTTTACCAATAGGACTTTGAAATTTAGAGTAAGGTTCTTTACAATATCGATAATATAACTGACGAAATGGCATATAATATTGATTGCCAATAATTACATTCCACCATTGCTTACAAACTGGAGCACAACAATTTAATAGGTCTTCATAAGGAAGTTGAGCAAAAATTTCTTGAAGAAATATTTCTGGTATTGCTGTCATTATTAATTTAAAAAAGAAGTAGTTGAATATTTATAGTTTATTCTAAAATTAATTAGTTAACAAATAAAGATCTATTCATTGGAAGATAGCAAAAATTTTTTGAGGATTATAAATTTTTATGTATTTGTGCAAAAATTTTTGAGAATTATAAATTTTTATATATTTATTGCTATCATCATCCCAAATGTAAAACAGTTCATATGACAATAGTTTCAGGGAGTTGATTACAGTTTGTGTGTTTATATTATCATCATTCAAATTTTTCCAACATTCTCCTACTGAAAAAATTTTTGCAAAATCATCAGTTTCAATATCAGTTTCATTTTTAATACATAATAATTTACCAAAATAGAGTTGGTGTTTTTCATAATTACACATTAAACGAAAAAGTGGAATTTCTGAGTTTGTTATTTTAAAAAATGTATTACTATTAAAATACCAATAAATATATTTAAAAAAAATTAGGGTAACATTGGTTAGTTTTTTTACTTTTTCTATTATTTCTTCATATGAGGTGAAGAGAATTATGAAATCATATTTTTTATATTTTTCATATTCTATTTTTCTTTTATAAAAGCTATAACTATTTATAGTTACATTTTTAAACAAATAATATAATGATTTTTCTAAAGATAATAAAGTTGAATAGACGTAATTTTCATCAGATATAATAATTAAAAACTTTTTATTGCTATAACTATTAAAAATTAATAATAATATCTCAAAAATAGTTTCTGTACTCAAAAAATCAACATTAATAATTTTATCCTTGTTGCAATAAAGATGATTTACAACTCGTGCTCGTTCACATGTCATTAATGGACAACCATTAATTCTATTTTCCCAAATGAAAAGAGCAGAATTAATCTTAGTATGATTGTAAGTGGAAAGTTTTAAACTTTTATGATTATAGTAACAATTTAAAAACATCAAACATAATCCATAAAAAAAATCTATAATATCCACCAGTGGATAAAAATTTTGTATTTTTAATACTAAATATAATAAATACAGGACTTCACTCACATTCTTAGATAGTACTATCATCAATATTAACAGAAGATGCCAATCATTATTATTATAAAATGATTGGTGATTTTCAAGTAATTCAGCAGCATGTAAATAATATGGATGACTTTTCAATTCAACTAAATCAATTTTTAAGTTATAAGTTTTATATATTTTATTTTTATATTCAATAATTTGTAATAAAAGTTGAAATACATAGTCATCTTCATATTTTAAAAATGGTCGTAATATTTCAATAGCACTACTATTATTATTACTAAAAGGATTTTGAAATTTTAAATTAGGTTCTTTACAATATCTATAATATAATTGACGAATTGGCATATAATCCTCATCAATAATTACATTTCTCCATTTCTTACACACTGGAGCACAATAGTTTAATAAATCTTGGTAGGGAATTTGAGCAAAAATTTCTTGAAGTAATTCTGATGAAAATGAAAATTTCATTTTTTTTTTTTTAAAAAGGTACTAAATTTTTCTGAATTCTAATGTTAATCCTGTACAGTACAAAAGGTAATAATATCATCTTTATCAACTAGTGTTTTTTATATAATAAAAACTTTTTTTTTATGATTAATAGGGCAAGTCCTTCTTTTTTCATTTTTTTTTCTTTCTGATATGTCCCTTTGGTAATAATAGTTGAATATAAAAATCAAATATATAAAACCTATAATTTTCAAACTGATTTAATCGAATTGCACACTCACCCACACTATAAAAATGCTGTGAACATGAATATCTTGTGTGCAGCAGTGTAGTGGTGGTACCTCACTTTATCCTGTACAGTACAGGATGTAGTACTCATTATTTTTTTTCTTACGATTTTGTGCTAGAATCTTTGAAACACTAATTGGTAACTGTTAGGGTGGCTGTAAGAAGAGGTACTTTGTTCTCAGCAAGTCAGTGTCGACCATAGGTCTGAAGGAAGAGGAGGTGTGCGTGCTGCTCTTATTGGATATCTCCAAGCAGCCATTTATTCCCAGTGTACTGAGTAGTTGAGTAAAAAACTTTGTGCTCGCGTGCGAAGGCATACATTAACTCAACTAGTTGTAAAGATTTTACTAAAATGGTTGCTTCATATGAAATTGGAGATCCTATACGTTCCTTTGTTCGTGTCCCAGGAAGTGGAACAGACAAAGCTGTAAAACCTATTTGCTGGGATCTTGCTCGCTCTTCAACAGTTGCTGGAGCAGTACCTGTTCAGCCAACAATCCCATCAGCCATCCCAATAACTACATTGTTCAAGCCAGCAAAATCTGATGAAGAAAATAACAGACCTAACAGTGAAGAGCAAGGAGCTGTAGCTCAGGTTGATGAGCAAACTGAAGAAAGAGCCTCTATCAGTAAAAATGCATCTGCAAGCAAGCAGAAAAGATCTGTGGCACAGGCAGAAGCAGGAAGACCAACTGAAGAACTATGTCCAAATATATCAAATTGTAAACCTCTGAAGCCTAATGGTGGAGGACAATCTGCAGGTGAAGGCAAAAGAAAGCAAATTATTGAGTCTGGAAGATTAGAACAAGAGAGTGGACTTTCACTCACAAAGGTTCAGTGCGTGTCACAGGAAATGGAAGAAGACGGTAAAATTGCTACTACTTCTATTGGTGCATCATCACAAGTACAGGAGGAATTATCCAAACTGACTAAAGAACGTGATCAACTACGTAAAGAAAATGAAGATCTCCAAAACAGGTTGACCCTGTTCCATGATCTCTTCAGGAACAAGAAGCGCCTTTCATTGCTTGTTAGGCGCATGGGCATAATAAACTAACTGTTGTACAAGTGCCATTGAGTCTGAAAGATTAGAATGCAGGGAACCTGTAAATACTGGCAGAATCATAACAGATGAACTATCTAAACCCCCAACACAGATGAACTATCTAAAACCCCAAGAGAAAGAAGTACCCAACATTTTTGAATTGCTCGGCAGCCAGTCTGGCATTGTTTACTTATTAAATAAAATATTTTATGATATTTTTATCAAAAATTTTCTATGGTAAAATATTTTAGATTATTAAATAAAATATTTTGTGATTATTGAAAATATATTTAATCAAAAATTTTCTATGGTAAAATATTTTAGATTATTAAATAAAATATTTTGTGATGATGTACATCCTATTTCTTAATTGTTTTTTCTTACTATTTGTGCTAGAATCTTTGAAACACTAATTAGTAACTGTTAGGGTGGCTGTAGGAAGAGGTAATCTGTTATCAGCAAGTAAGTGCCGACCATAGAGAGGTATAACAAGCCCTTCCTTAATCATTCCAGATATGGCTACCCGACATTGTCCAGCTAAAGGATCGAAAAAGCGTAAAGTAGATGACTTTGACTCATCTGTGACTATCCCCTCGTTGGCAACCCCAGATGTGGCCAGTCCTTCTTTGGCCAAAGAATTGAAAAATTATAAAGTGAAAGACTCATCTGTGACCATCCCCTCGTTGGCCACCCCAGATTTGACCAGTCCTTCTTTGGCCAAAGAATTGCATAAAGTAGAAGACTCATCTGTGACCAGAATTGAAAAATTATAAAGTAGAAGACTCATCTGTGACCATTCCCACCTTGGCCACCCCAAATGTGACCAGTCCTTCATTTTTCTCAAACACTAACTCTTCCTCAGCTGGCACGAGCTCATTTAAGTCTTACGTAAATGAGGTCTCGACAGTCTCGGACATTTACAAACTAGTGGGTAATTCGTTCTATTATCAGGATTATCTAGATCGCATTACATTTTCTAGTGAAGAGTGGGAAAACGACGTCGTAAAGAAATTCAGGGTGGCTAAAGAAAAAGTGAATCGTCTGTATTATATTGATTGTAATAATTTTCACAGTAAAATTAATTGCCTTTGTAATGATTTTCATAGTAAAATTAATTGCCCTTATTTTTACCCTTATGTAGATAAATATACATTAATTTTACGATTAGTGTCCGATAATAGTCGTTATATTTTTGTAGCAATAAAATATAACAATGTGAAAATTAGAAATCTACCTAATAAAATATATGGATATATGTACCTTACCTTTAATGTTACTTTCTTAGTAAATAATATTGTTATAGAGTTATTCAAAGACAAAACTATGCAAAAAAAAATACAAAATAATTTAATCTTATTACTTAAAGATGAATGCCAATGTATTATAAGATCGATAGAAATATCATCACTACCACCATCGCTAAAGTCCCTGTGCCACTTGACTGTCCGGAACCACCAGGACCAACTGAAATTCTACCCAGAAATTCTTCCCCAAATTCTAACCAAGAGTTTGACTGAATTTATTAATTATAGCGAAACTAATGTACTAGTCACCTATGCTCCTCGATATCCTGCCAACATTATTCCATCGAATTCGCCTGAAATTTTATATAAATGCAAGGAATTACATGATTTAAATTCAAAATTAGATATTGTACTATTTTTACGGAAATAAAAGGCTTATGTTGTTTTTATATGATGGTAATATATTTATTCTGTACAGTACAGAATGTACATCCTGTTTTGTCATTGCTAGGTCTGAAGGGAGAGGTGGTGGTGGTGTGTTGATTTGATTAATCATGACTGTTAACTCAATCTGTGACCATCCCCTCCTGGTCACCCTTGTGCACTCCGGATGTTAACATGTCAGCTGTCACCAAAGCTCATCATTAAAGGTATGTTTAATGCTACTTTCTTAGTAAATAATATTGTTATGGAGTTGTTCAAAGACTATAATTGGTTTCTAAGACTACTGCTACATAGAGTATGAATTCTGTGTTAGTAAAATATTTTATTTAACCTTAAAATGTTTATTTATTCTGTACTCCCAAGGCCAGCGAGAAAGAGAGAGATGGCGATGGTGTCTGGTGAAAGAAGAAAGAAAATGTAGTAGGAAAACTAGTGTGACCACAGCCCCTCCTTAACCATCCCAGATGTTAACATGTCGTCAGCTGTTACATTTAAGTCTTACGTAAATGAGGTCTCGACAGTCTCGGAAATTTACAAACTAGCGGGTAATGCTTTCGATTATCAGGATTATCTGGATCGCATTACATTTTCTAGTGAAGCGTGGAAAGAAGACGATGTAAAGAAATTTAGGGTGGCTAAAGAAAAAGTGAATCGTCTGTATTATATTAGTTGTAATGAATATTTTTACAATACCACTAATTACTTAATTTTACGATTAGCGTATGATAATAGTCGTTATATTTTTGTAGCAATACGATTTAATCGTTTTTTAAGAGATCTACTTACTTATGGATATGGATGTATGTACCTTACATTTAATGCTACTTTCTTAGTAAATCATATTGTT
Source organism: Cherax quadricarinatus (assembly GCF_038502225.1). NCBI lineage: Eukaryota > Metazoa > Arthropoda > Malacostraca > Decapoda > Parastacidae > Cherax > Cherax quadricarinatus. The sequence continues at coordinate 153,877 of NW_027195608.1, forward strand.
ATGAAGTTGTTTAAAGACGAAACTATGAAAAAAATACAAAATAATTTAATTGTATCACTTAAAGATGAATGTCAATATATTATAAGATCGATAGGTATACAACCGCCACCACCATCATCACCACCATCGCTACAATCGCCACGATCGCTGAAGTCCCTGTGCTACTTGACTCTCCGGGACCACAACCACCAGGACCAACTGAAACTCTACCCAGAAATTCTGTTCCAAATTCTAATTAAGAATGAGTTTATTAATTATTGTGAAGCTTATGTAATACTCACCTATGCTCCTCGACGCTCACCTGCCAAAATTATTCCATCGAGTTCATCTTTAACTTTAAATAAATGCAAGATATATTTACATTGCTATTTAAAATCAGAAATTTTACTATTTTTACATCCTCCAACGTCAATCGTTTCCTGATACTGTTATGTATGTTACACTTTTCAGGCAATTGAAGGAAGAGAGGAGGGTAAAGGTGGTTTTGTGTGAAAGGGTAGAATTATATTTAAATTAAAAATCAGAAAATTTTGCTATTTTTTATATAGTTCATTATTGACAATAATGACAAAATTAGTCATTGAGTTTATCTTTGATGTTTTTGAATTATTATTCATTAATAACATATGAACAAAAATTTAAAACAGATTTTATTTAATTGATTCCCTAAAACTATTATCTTTGAGAAGTTAGTAAAAATGCTTCAAATGTTAGTTACTCGAAGAAATTGTTTATAATAAAAAAATATTTTGCAATCATATATAATTTTAACTTCATACATTTTTAAAAGAATATTACTAAGTTATAAAATAATATGACAACAACAACAACAACAAAATTACTCGAAGAAATTTTTGCTCAAATTCCTTACCAAGACTTATTAAACTGTTGCGCTCCAGTATGTAAGCAATGGAGAAATGTAATCGTTGATCAGCATTATATGCCACTTCGTCAACTATATCACAGATATTGCAAAGAACCCTATTCAAAATTTAAAAGTCCCTTTGGTAATAGTAGTAGTGTTATTGATATTTTACGACCATTTTTTCGTAAAAACAAAAACAAAGATGACTATATATCACAATTTTTATTACAAATTATTGAATATAAAAATCAAATATATAAAACCTATAATTTTCAAATGGATTTAGTAGAATTGCACACTCATCCACGCTATAAACATGCTGCTGCATTGCTGGTACATCACCAATCGTTCTACAACAATAATGATTGGCATCTTCTTATAATATTTATGATAATACTATCTGAGAAAATAAGTGAAATCTTGTATTTATTATATTTATTATTAAAAATACCAAATTTTTATCCATTAATAGATATTATTGATTTTTTTACGGCTTATCTTTGATGTTTTTGAATTGTTACTATAACTACAAAAGTTTGAAATTTTCAAAAAAGGATTCACATTATAATCTCATTAAGATTCATTCTACTCTTTTCATTTGGGAAAATCGAATAAATCCAATAATTAATGGCTGTTCGTTAATGACATGTGAACGAGCACGAGTGGTAAATCATCTCTATTGTAACGACGACAGAATTATTATGGTTGAATTTCAAAGTGAAGAAATTATCTTTGATAAAGTTGAGATATTATTATTAATTTTTGAAACTCATATTGATAAGAAGTTTTTAATTATTATATCTAAAAAAAATAAGTTTTATATATTATTAAAAAATTTTTTGTTACATTTATCATGGTAAATTATTATGTATTAAAAATTAAACTGATAAATTTCCAAATAATTATTTTAGCCGGAGAATGTTATCAATATTTACCAAACTCATGTTATCAAATTAATTCCCTAAAACTATTATCTTATAAAGCATATTCTTTTGATGATAGGTTAGTAAAAATACTTGAACAATTCTGGTGAATAATAACTCTCTCACTCTACATCAAAAAATTATGGTTAAATTTCAAAGTAAAGAAATTGTCATGTAGTACAGGATGTAACATCCTGTTTTTCAATTTGACAAACATTAAAAAAAAATTTTATGATCATATATTTTTTTTAGTATCATATAAAATATTTTACAACATAGAATTCACAAACTCCATATGGTCCAACCCCTATTCAGTACAGGATGTAACATCCTGTTTTTCAACTTAACAACAGAATGTAACATCCTGTTTCTCAATGGTGGAAAATATTTTATGATTCCAAAATGGTTAAAATTTTTATAATCATAAATATTTTATATAATGATACAGAATTCACCTCGTACATCCTGTACAGTACAGGATGCACATCCTGTTTCTTAAATAGTTAGTAAAATTTTTTATAAATATTTTACATTATGGTAATATATTCTGTACAGTACAGGATTCATTTCTCAACTGGTGTCTCTTTTTATATCAGTTTATGATAATTTTTCTATAATGGTAAAAAATATTCAATGAAAGTGAAATCTTTTATGATAGTAAAAATCAGTAAGAGAAATATGTACAGTGACAAAGTCTTGAGCCATTTTATTGAAAATATTATAATTTAGATAATTAAATAAAATATTTTATGATTATTGAAAATAAATTATTGTAGTTGTCATAGAACAAAGAAATGTGATTCCTAACATTTGTGTATCTCATTTTTCTTTCTATATCTAAAGATAAGAGAATGTTTTTAAAAAAATATACACTATATGGCAATTACTGCTACATGAAGTGAATTCTGTGTTTATAAAAATATTTTATTTAACCCTGCAAAAAAATTATATCATGAAAAAAATTTGTCAAGTTGAGAAACAGGATGTTACATCCTGTACTGTACAAGGGAGTTTCCGGAGTTCCCATAGTGAATTCTGTGTTAGTAAAATATTTTATTTACTGCATAGGGTTTCCTGCTGACTCAGCACAACAACCACCCTACCCCACACTCCCACAACCTGAACCACTACAACCTGCAAAACCACAACCATTGTACAATATCCAGCCTCCATCAGCAGACCGCATCTGGGATTGGCAGGACGGTGATGAGTTTGTTCCCAGTCCCCATGACTTTGATGAAACACAAAGTGGAATAAAGTCATCTTGTACACTTGGGAACAATGCCAGTGAACTGGACTGCTTTGAGTTATTCTTCGATGAACCTCTGATGGACATAATTGTCAAGGAAACAAACACATACTGTAAATACACCATAGCAAATACAATTCTCTCACCAAAATTATGGCTACACAAGTGGAAGAAGACAACTGTGGCAGAGATGTACCTGTTTTTTGCAACAATAATGTATAAGCACACTGTCACCACCTACTGGGCAACAGAATGCCTGATTTCAACTCAAGGTTTTAGTGACATTATAGGTGTCAATCGTTTCCTGATACTGTTACGTATGTTACACTTTTCAGATAAAACCAGGCCTGACAGAAGCGACAGGTTATATAAGATCAGAAATGTGTTTATGTACCTAAAACAAAGATGCTGCATGTATTTTTATCCCTTCAGGAAGCTTGTTATTGACGAGTCATTCAAGCAATATATACCAAGCAAGAGGAAATGCTTTAGTATAAACCTATTTGTACTGTGTGATTGCAGAAGTGGTCTAGTTTTGGATATCATTGTGTACACTGGCAGTAATTCTACCATGAAGTTATTGGGTACCTCTGGTGATGTGGTTCGAACAATGATGGAACCATATCTTGGTAAGGGGCATATGTTATTTACTGATAACTGATACACAAGCCCCTTACTCAGTGATTTCTTGTGGGTAAACTTGACAGACGTGTGTGGCACAGTGCGTGGTAATCGTAAACATATGCCAAGGTTCGACGCTGGCACTCGCAGAGGTGAGGTGCAAGCCTTCGCTGCCAATGAAATAATGGCATTTCGGTGGCATGACAAATGTGATGTCACATTGTTAACATCAGTTCACAAAAACAAAATGGTACCCAGTGGCAGGGACAATAAAGAGACCAATGAACCAATTCTAAAGCCTGCAGCTGTCATGGACTACAACCTCAATATGTGCTTAGTGGACAAATGTGACATGCAGATTGGGTTTACAGACTGTATACAGAGTTATAAGTGGTATACAAAACTTTTTTTCCATCTTGTTGATATCTCTATGCTAAATGCTTATAACATATACAAGTTGAAGACCAACAAAACATCAAAATATGGTGAATTTTGCCTGTCAGTAATCAAACAAATAATTGCAAAGTACCAAGGAGCAACTCTTGCAATAGACCAGCGCCCACAGACGTCATCTTGTATGAGACCTGGTGATCACTACCCCATACAACTGCCTCCTACTACTGCCAAGAAAAATGCTCAGAAGAGGTGTTATGTATGTATGTATACCACAAAATGCCCAAAAACACGCAGAGACACTTGTTCTATGTGTGAGGAGTGTAAAGTATCTCTCTGCATATACTCATGTTTCAAAGAGTTCCACAAGCTGCAGCAGTTCTAGGAACATGTTCAGTGACTGTACATATGTATATATATTATGGAACAATAGTAATAAAAATTGTTTTGTATTGTTTGTTTGTGTAAACAAATTACTGTGATGGTTAAAATTTGTTGAAGAATTTTTTAAATCTTATCCAAACTCATATTATCTAATTAAATTCCTGAAAATACTGTCTTATAAATTTACATTTCCTCTTGGACAAAAATTTTTTATGATAATAGGTCCAACCCCTGTTCAGTATCTTGTTTTTCAACTTAACAACAGGATTTAATATCCTGTTTCTCAATGGTGGTTTAAAATCTATGATGGTAAAATATTTTGCGATACTAAAATGGTTAAAATTTTTCTATGTTTATGGTCAAGAAATGTGATTAATAAATACTTCCCACTAAAGTTTTGGATAATTCCTAATCAACATGGAACTTTCCTTTTAGAAGTGGATAATTGATAACATTATTGTCTGTTGAGATATTATTAA